>NC_061096.1:52137637-52210543 GCF_015104395.2 Macrobrachium nipponense | reverse complement strand
ACAATACACCTTGTTCAAGGAGCACAACACCGATCCGATCACCTGATGCCTAATCATCCATGTTAGTTTCTAAGATTGCAAGGGAGTTATCCCCGAACTCCTTACAAACAACCAAAAACTCGAAACATAATTACACTTTCATTTATACAAAATATAAAAAAAAAAATTTTTTTTACTCCCCGACTAGCCATACATATCCTTGATCCCCTACCAGCAATGACACTATGCGCCCGTGCGACATCCGTGAGCTTGCTAATAGAAAACCAAGCACATATCTGACAAGAGGGTTTATGTACGATAAAATCAAAATATTTTAAGGATCAGTCTTTGCTCCAAGACCCAGCACTGTATCTGCTGATACAATGACCTAGAGAGAAGCACTTCTCATAGGTCACTCTCACATCCTTCAGATAATGAGATGCAAACACTGAATTGCACCTCCAATACGTAGTCTCAATGATATTTTTAAGAGACATTATTCTTTTGGAACGCCAAGGACGTTGCTACTGCTCTCAACCTCATGGGTCTTAACCTTTAGAAGACCGAAGGATTCCTCCGAGCAGTTCTTGTGAGCGTCCGTAATTACGCTTCTCACAAAGAAAGCCAAGGCGTTCTTGGACATGAGTCTTTTGGGGTTCTTCACAGCACACCAAAGACCTTGTTGACAAGCTCCCATTTGTCTCTTCCTCTCTAAATAAAATTTAAGAGCTCTCACTGGACAGAGAGACCTCTCTGTCTCTCTGCCTACGAGGTTAGATAGACCTTTTACTTCAAAGCTTTCTAGGGCCAAGGTTTTGACGGGTTTTCGTTCTTCGCCAGAAACATTGTTTGGAACGAACAGATGGCAGCATCTCCTTTGAACCCCACTGTGGAATCTAGAGCGTGCAATTCGCTCGTCCTCTTGGCTGTAGCGAGAGACAACAGGAATAAGCATTTCCTAGTGACGTCGCGGAAGGAAGCCAGATGTAAAGGCTCGAATTTATCCGATGAAAGGAATTTATTTAGGACCACGTCCAGATTCCAACTAGGTGTTCTAGGAGTTGCTGCTTTTGAAGTTTCAAAAGGATCTAATTAGATCGTGTAGATCTTTGTTGTCTGCAATATCTAGCCCTCGATTTCTAAATACTGAAAGACAGCATGCTTCTGTATCCCTTTATTGTTGAGACAGATAGGTGGGATTCCTCTCTCAGAAAGAGGAGGAAATCGGCAATATTCACTATAGAGGTACTGGAGGAGGACAGCTTCTGACTCTTACACCACCTCCTAAAGACTTCCCACTTCGATTGGTATACTCTTCTTGTCGAAGCTCTGCGGGCTCTAGCGATAGAGCCCGCAGCCTTGGAAGAAAAGCCCCTCGCTCTGACAAGTCTTTCGATAGTCGAAAGGCAGTCAGAGCGAGACCTGGGAGGTTGTGATGAAACTCTCGAAGTGGGTTGTCTGAGTAGATCTGGTCTGTTTGGAAGAGATCTGGGGAAGTCCACTATCCACTCCAGTACCTCCGTGAACCATTCCTGGGCTGGCCAAAATGGGGCTATTAGTGTCAACTTCGTGCTCTTTGAAGCTACGAACTTCCTGAGCACTTCCCCCAGGATCTTGAACGGGGGAAAGGCGTAGGCGTCCACACCCGACCAATCCAGGAGAAACGCGTCTATTGCGAAGGCTCTCGGATCTTCCACTAGAGAGCAAAAGATCTCTACTCTTTTGGAGAGGAACGTCGCAAACAGGTCTATGTGAAGTCTCCCCCACAGGGACCAAAGACTTCGACACACTTCTTCGTGTAGAGTCCATTCTGTGGGAAGGACCTGATTCCTCCTGCTCAGTCTGTCCGCTCTCACATTCTTTATCCCTTGTACAAATCTTGTGAGGAGAGTTATGCCTCTTTCTTCTGTCCAGGTTAACAGGTGTTTTGTTAACTGAAAGAGGGAGAGAAAGTGTGCGTGCCTCCCTGCTTGCGTATGTAAGCCAGAGCTGTGGTGTTGTCCGAGTTTATCTGTATCACCCCGCCTCTGACTATCTCTTCGAAGAACTTTAAGGCTAGGTGTATGGCCACTAGTTCCTTGCAATTGATGTGCCAGGACACCTGTTCCTTTGTCCAGGTGCCTGACACCTCCCTTGCTCCTAGCGTCGCTCCCCATCCCGACTCCGAAGCGTCGGAATATAACACTTGGTCTGGGTTCTGCAGGGCAAGCGATACGGCTTCGTTCTTTTGAAGAGGAAGGATCCACCACTTCAAGTGATTTTTTATCTCTTGTGGAAGCGGGAAGATGTCCGAGAGTTGTCCCGTCTTCCAACTCCACACCCCTTTCAGGAAAAACTGAAGAGGGCGAAGGTGAAGCCTCCCCAGAGAGAAGAACTTTTCTAGTGAGGACAGGGTCCCTAAAAGGCTCAGATAATCTCTCGCTGAACTGTTCTTTCTCTCTAAGAAGCTCAAGATTTTCGACAAACCTCGAGTGATTCTTTCTCGCGAAGGAAATACTCGAAAACCGCCCGAGAAATCCATCTGAATCCCCAGATAGACCAAGCTCTGGCTGGGGATCAGCTGCGACTTCTCGAGGTTCACGAGTAATCCCAGCGATTCTATCATGTTTCTTGTTACTGATAAGTCCTCCAAGCACTGAATCTCCGACTTGGCCCTGATCAGCCAGTCGTCTAAGTAGAGGGAGATGTTTATTCCCTCTAGGTGAAGCCATCTTGCCACATTCGCCATCAGGTTGGTGAATACCTGCGGAGCTGTAGACAGACCGAAGCACAGAGCCCTGAATTGAAAAATCTTGTCTCCTATCACAAACCGAAGATATTTCTTTGACAAATGGTGAATGGGAACGTGGAAATACGCATCTTGCAAGTCCAGAGAGGACCATCCAATCTCTTGGACGAAGAGCCGACATTACTGAAGCGGCCGTTTCCATGCGGAACTTCTTTTCTGAACAAAGCGATTCAGAGCGCTTACGTCCAGTACTGGTCTCCACCCCCCTGATGCCTTGGTACTAGAAAAAGGCGATTGTAAAATCCCTGGATGTGGATCCTGCACAAGTTCGATGGCCTACTTTTCCCACATTTGTTCCACCATTTGAAGGAGAGTCTTTCTCATTACAGGGTCTCTGTACCTCGCTGACAGTTCCCGAGGCGTAGATGTTAGGGGAGGGCTGTCCTCGAAGGGGATTACGTAACCTTTCTTTAGGACCGAGACTGACAAGGGTCGGCTCCCCTTTTTCCCCATACTCCTGCAAAGTTCAGGAGTCTGGCGCCCACTGGTGCTTGAAGGAGCAACAAGTCATTTGGTTTTCTTGAAAGGTCTAAATGAAGACCTTCCTCTCTTGTCAGAGCTCTTCTTTCTGGCAGGGGGACGAGCCGCTGCACCTCCACGAAAGGGCTGCTGAGGAGGACGAGAGTCCTTAATCGTCGACACTACAGGGTGTCCTTTCTTGGACGTTTGTACTAGTAGGTCCTGTGTCGCCTTCTCAGTTAGCGAGCGAGATATATCCTTCACTAACTGAGAAGGAAACAGATGATCCGACAGAGGGGCGATCAATAAAGCAGTCCTCTGGCTCGGAGAAACCCCTTTTGATAATAGGGATCCATATACTGATCTCTTCTTCAGAAGACCAGCACCAAAAAGGGAAGCCACTTCTCCCGAACCGTCCTGTGACTGCCTTGTCCATGCAAGACAGGACGCTATGGAGAATCTCTGGGTTTTTAAGAAACTCTGGATCTTTAGATTTGTTGGCCAGAACTCCGAGTGACCAATCCAGAAAGTTGAACACCTCTAAAGTGACAAAAAGTCCCTTTAGAAAGTGGTTCAACTCCGAAGTGCTCCACGTCGATCTGACCGATCCTAAAGAGTGACGTCTAGAGGCCTCCACTAAATTGGAAAAGTCCGCATCTGCCGAGGCAGGAAGAAAAAGACCCATAGTCTCCTCTGTCCCTACCAAATACCTCTCTTTCCATGGAGTTTTGGAAGGAGGCATGCAGAATACAGTCTTTCCCAACTCTTTCTTCTTGTCCATCCAAGAATCTAAAGAATGGAGGCCTTCTTCATCGAAATTGCAGGCTTCATTTTCAGAAAGGCCGAAGATTTTTGCCGTAGTCGAGCTCGAAAAGAGAGAACGAGGAGAAGGAGGAGCCGCCGGACTAAGAGATCTCCAAACTCTTGTAGCAATAATGAGGCTAATACCTTATAATTCGATAGTCCCTCATTTGCAGGAGGTTCGTCATCAGACAAATCGTCTAAACCTCGATCAGACGAAGGAGAAAGCTCTCGTTTGGAGGGAGAGTCCTTCCAATCCAAGACCTCTACGATCTGAAGGAGATGAGCTTCTATTTGGAGAAGAGTCATAAATTCCAGGAATGAGTCTCCGACTCCTGCCTCCTGCCTCCTGGCTCTTGACTCTTGCCTCTTGACTCCTGCCTCTTGACTCCTGCCTCCTGGCTCCTGCCTCCTGCCTCCTGACTCCTGACTCCTGACTCCGGACTCCTGGCTCCTGCCTCCTGACTCCTGCCTCGCTCCTGACTCCTGCCTCCTTGCCTCCTGCTCTGCCTCCTGGCTCCTGCCTCCTGCCTGGATGACTCCACACTCCTGGCTCTTGGCTGCTTCTGGTTGACTCCTCACTCCTGGCTCTTGGCTCCTGCCTCCTGGGTGACTCCTCACTCCTGGCCGGTGCCAGACGTCTGATCGGTTCATCCACGTTCGTACAGGAAGCCTCACCTCGAGTAGGAGCATCGATCCTGGCGGCAGATACCTCCATACGTCTGGAGGATCTTTTGATCGGAAGGGAAGAGTCTTTCCTTCTAGAGCTCCTTTTGAAAGAACTCCTACAAAAGACGAATCTGTTTCTTGCATACCATCATGAACCTCTTCGTAACCTCCTCTTTATCCTCTTCGAGAGGAGGGGCGGAGGAGGAGGGGAGGAGTCCATAGCCTCCACCTCCTGACTCCTTCTCACTCTGGTTGAAAGAATGGCTCTTTCTTGCCTTCTTAACTCCCGAAGGAGACTCCTCAGGGAAGTTTTCTGGGCTCGAATCAATCGTCGGAGCCTTCCAACTCCTCTTGAGTGGTCGAGATCGATCTGAATCCCTCCAATCACATCTCGGAGATGAAGATCCCGACGACGAAAAACACTCACGCAGGACGCTTTTTGCAATAGCGATCCTTGGCAGTCTGGGGTGTCACAGAAACCGCCGAGGGACACCTGATCGGTGGGGATTCTCCACAACCTCCTTTCGGTTTTCGACATTCCTTCTCCTCTGGGCATGTGAGCTTGGAAGAGGTCTAGACCTAGGAGCGTTGCGGAGCCGACCAGATGCCCCCTCCACTACACTGGGGACACTCAAATCACTGTCCACTGAATAATCACTAGCCTTACCTTGTATGGCAGCCATTTTGTTTTCCATCAACTTGAAGGCTGCTTTTAGATCCGCAAGTTCTTTCGCTGAATCTACAGGTTCTGCAATAGGAGAAGGGGCTGCAATGGAAGGAGAAGTAGCAATACTTACCCTTGGGGAAGATCCCAAGCTAGGAATTAGTTCAGATCTCGAACTACTTAAAACTTCTATAAGAAGCCTTCCTCACTCTTTCTCTCTCTAACTTTTTCAAATAATTAGTTAGATTCTTCCATTTGTTCTCACTCAAATTCTCACATTCCTTGCAAGTATTAGTAAAAGAACATTCATACTCCCTGCAACCCTTGCATACAGTGTGAGGGTCTACCGAAGCTTTCGGCAACCTCACCTTACAGCCTACATTCACACAACGTCTCACAACCATTCCAGAGTCAGACATTTTTTAAAGAAAAATCCAAAATCAAGTCCACAAAACAGTCCACAAAAGCGTATGCCAATCCAACAATCCAGATACGTCACCAAAAGTCGGTCAAGAAGATCAATTGCCGGTGAAAAAAGAAAAACCAATCGAGAGGAACCAACAACAATGTTGATGGCCCGGGCGACAGAAGAATTCTGATTAGAAAACGGGAATGGTTCCTAGTCCTGCCACCCAGGGCAGGGCGGTAGATCACCTGACCTACCGGTAGCGTGTGCCGCGAAATTTGAAATTCTGTCGGAGACGACGGAGTCTATAGCTAAGTATATATCTGGCAGGGAAGTTGAATGTATAAAACCTGGAGTTTTCTGTTGTGCCGGGTGGCGAACAGATCCACGACTGGGCGCCCCCACAAGTTGAACAGCCTTTCCGCCACGTCTGGATGAAGGGATCATTCGGTTCCTATCACCTGATCCCGATGACTGAGCTTGTCAGCTACCACATTCCTCTTGCCTGGAATGTAAAGAGCCGACAAATCTATTGAGTGTGCCGCGGTCACTCGTGCACCTGCAACATCAACTGGTGCAGCGGGAGGGACACTAGGCCCCCCTACTTGTTAACGTATGCCACTACTGAGGTGTTGTCGCACATCAACACCACCAAGTATCCCACCAGACTGTCCCGGAACTCTTGGAGAGCGAGGAACGCTGCCTTGAGCTCCAGGACATTGATGTGACGGTGCTTGTCGCGATGGTCCCACACACCTGCAGTCAGCAACTCCTCCAGGTGTGCACCCTATCCCTCGGTGGATGCGTCCGAGAAGAGCAGCATCTCCCGGAGGAGGGGGGGGGGGGGGGGTGCAAAGAGGCACTCCTCTTACGAGGTTCCCGTTCTCCAGCCACCAGGCTAGGTCATGCCTCACCTCCTCCATGAGAGACACGGGGAAGAAGGGAGGGTCCCTTGCCTGTGACCAACACTCCTTTAGTCTCCACTGAAGGGACCGCAGGTGAAGACGCCCGTGAGGGAATAGCTTCTCGAGAGACGACAGGTGGCTGCTCACGGCTTGCCACTGCTGAGCTGGTTGCACCTGAACCTGCTGACCCGCAAATCTGCGGGGAAGACTCGTCCTGCTGCAGTGTCGATCAGCATGCCCAGGTACTTCATCCTCTGCTTGGGTTCGAGCTCTGACTTCTCGTAATTCACAATTCCCAGATCGCGGCAGAATTCGAGGAGTCGATCTCTGTCCTGCAGTAACTGCGAGAGAGAGCTCGCCAGGTCTAACCAATCGTCGAGATACCTCAAGAGACTTATCCCTACCGGGTGGGCCCAAGCTGACACCAGTGTGAACACCTGTGGAGCGGTTGAGAGACCGAAGCAAAGTGCCCTGAATTGGTACACCGTCCTGTCGAGGATGAAGCAGAGGTACTTCCTGGAGGATTGATGGACAGGTATCTGGAAATACATGCCCTTCAAATCCACAGAAAGCATGAAATCGTTCTCCCTGATGGAATCGAGCACTGAACGTGCTGTTTCCGTCGTGAACCGAGTCTGGCAAACGAATCGGTTCAAAGGAGAGAGATCTATCACTGGGCGCCAGCCCCCCCGAGGACTTCTCCACTAGGAAGAGGCGGCTGTAGAAGCCCGGCGACTGATCCTGAACGATCTCCACAGCACTTTTGCTCAGCATGGCTTCTACCTCCTGCCGAAGCGTCACATCCTTGGTCGAGCCAGGAACGTAGGTTTCGAGATGGACAGGGTCGGAGGTGAGGGGAGGCCGAGACTCGAAGGGTAATAGATATCCCTCGCAAAGGACGTTTACTATCCAGGTCTCTGCACCGTAGCGCTGCCATGTTGCCCAATGGCTCGCCAGGCACCCCCCACTTCCGGCAGCAGGTGAGGGAGAACGCCGTCCCTAGCATTTCCCACCTCTCTTCGACTTCTTCCCCGTGCCCCCCCTCATGAGGAGGGCTGGGAGGAGGGCTGGTGACGGTTGCTCCTTGAAGAAGTTGAAGGCAGAGTCTTTCCTTTGGGCTTCGACGATGTGATCGTCTTGGCCGCAGAGGAAGCGCTAACCAAACTCTTAGGCTTGGCCGCAGTAACTCGAGGCTGCCCAGATGCCTTTGAGACTGCTGGTGTACTAAACGGTCACTGTCGTCAGTGCGCCGTCTTTCCATTACAGCGTCCACCATTTCTCCTGGGAAGAGAGAGGAGGAACTCCGCACCGGTCCGTTGCGAAGACCCAGAGCCGCCTCACGCCTGGCCGCCCTGGTCACTCGGGTGAGAACAGCGTCTCTACGCCGGAAAACCAGGTTGGCCCACAGGTTGGCCCACAGGTTGGCCGTCTGGTGGGCCAGGTAGGCGATAGCCCTACCCCCAGACTCGCACAGTTTCACGAAAGCCGGGTCCCCTTCAGGAGTGGAGTTCCCTAAGGAGGCCGCGGTTTTTGACACTGTGAGAGACCACAGGTCGAGCCATGAGACTGCTTGGAATACTGCCATTGTGGTAGATTCCAAGGCAAGTGCCTCCTGCTGTGAGAACCAGAGGTTCTCCGACAGGAGCTGCGGCGAGACACCCCCGGAGTTAGCCTGGCTAGCTCTGGGTTAACCTGTTTGGGTGGCAGAGGGTCCTCTGAAGGCATGTAAAAGCGCCTCTGTCGCAGTAGAGGTGGAGGAAGGAGCTTAGCAGACCTACCGGACCGAAGCAAACCCTCCTGTCCGGAGACGAGAGCGTCCACTTGGCCTAGTACGCTGTCAGCCAAGGCTGATCGCAGCAGACCCACCGCCGTCCTGGGTTCCTTCTTAGGTCCCCAGAACGCCTTCAAGCCTGATGTGGGTTCGGTAGGAGGGAGCGGCGATCCTTCTCCGAGGTCGTTGTGCTGACAAATCAGAGCAATTACCTCCGCGAACGACCTCTGGATCTCGGGAGTTACTGCATCCTGTGGAGAAGGACCGTCTAGTCCTTCCAACGAGAATGCCTCCCGAGACCCTCCTCCTTCCACAGGAGGAACCATGACAGACCCCTCCTGGTTTCCTCCTACCACTTGCGCATACGATCTGGTTGGTCTGAGGTTCGTAGGGCATCATGGCGCCCCTCGTGATTGCTCCTGATCACCTCCCTCTTCCCGGTAAAGCCCGAGGAAGTTGAAGGGATCGGAGAGGCAGACCTGACGCTCCCCCTGGCAGAGCCGGTGTGCTGAGGGGGCTGCAGGCGATCGTCAACCCGCTGTGGCAATCGGTCTGCAGGCCTGGTCGAGCGGCTGGATTGAGAACAGCGGTGATGGTCCCAAGCATCAGAAGAGCTGCTGCTGGTCCCCCTCTCCGCCCGGTCCCAGTAGGAGCGGCGGTCAGGGGACCTGCAGAGTCCGCTGTCTCGGTGGGAGCGAGGCCTGTCCTCACGGCGCGTCACGCTGCTTGGACCAAGGGTGGTTCAGGCGACCGAGGGGACCGCTTCCATGCCTCAGCCTGCGAGTGGTCTGGGACCGTTGCGTCAACCCTGGGTACCAACGCATCGCCGCGAGAGCGATCGCTGGTCTGGTGAGGGTCGCCCGAGCGACCCCCACCAGTCTTCTGCCCCGTGCCTGGATCCTGTCGCCGAGAGAACTCGGATGCCTGGGTCTTGGCTGTCCGGTCACCCGCAGGTGACCATACACTCAGTGACTCTCGCGAACGAGAGGCCGAGACGGTACCTGGCGCTGAGGCAGAACCTCTGGCGTCAAGTGAGAAGGTGCCGGTGTTAGCCGACACTCCTCCGGTCCCCGTCTTTTTCCTTGTGGATGGAGAGCGGGTCCCGTTCCCGAAGGAACAGGAGGACCGACGGAAGTCCCAACCCCTAGAAGTCTCAGCATGAGAGTTCTTAGGGGGGGAGGAGGCAGCCTTCTTCTTCTTCGGCTTTGGGGCCTTAGAAGTTGAAGGGGAAGCGGCGGCAGGCGACGACGACAATGAAGACGAAGACGACACCTTTCTTCCTCTTCGTCAGCACCACCGTCAGGTCTTCCATCCAGGACGGAGCCGGGGCAGTTGCCGAAGCAACAGGGCCTGACTGCACCTGTCCGGAAGGACCTGGGGTGGGAGCAGCGACACCACGGGCAGGAACGACAGCAGCAGGAACTGGTACCAAGGCTGGAGCGGCAGCATACTCAGGAACAGGAGGCGGGGCAGGAACCAGCAGCATACTCTGCACAGGAGGCAGGTCTAGAGGAGAGCTCTTGGGACACCGGAAGTCCGGGGCTGCAGCAGGAGTGGCAAACCCAGGTGGCGGCATAGCAGCAGGCATCGAAACCTCCGGCAGCGGTGCCTGCACAGTGGCTGTCGGGGTTACCGTGGCTACGTGCTGAGTGTATACCAGGTGTGGCGGAGCAGTGTAGCCCGGTGTGGACACCGTCGTGGTGGTCGGCCCGTGCATTACCGGCATGGCGTAGCCGGAGAATCCTCCTCCGACTCCTTGGCCGGCTTTCGTGGCTTCTTCCTCCCTCCATAGCGCTCCCACTGCTCCTCCGACCAAAAAATACAAGTATCACATGTCTCTGTGCGAGAGCATTCTCCCCCTCTACACAGAGTACAAAAATCATGAGGATCAACCTCTACAGAAGAACGAAGGCCCCACACTTACGGCCCCCAACACCGGGGCACAATCTGCGGTTGATGGGGGGGGCGAGGGGGTTTCTCCGGCTCTTGTTGTTCCATTTCCATAACAAAATGAAAAGATACGTACTTACTTTTATACTTGCAAATACACACAAGTAAAAGCAAAAGCGAAAAAGTCTTCACGCAGTGAAGCAAACCAAGCATACGACAGAAGCGGGCAGAGAGACGAAGAGCAACACATCCATCCACTAGCGCGGGCGAAAGCAAAGTGACTCCTTGCCTCGCAGTCGAGCTTACGCTAACTGCCGGACAAGTAGTTAACTACCGAACCCCCTTGTTCAAAGTTTACGACCAGTTCAGCTGCCGTTAAGTACCTTCCTATTGTTAAAGGACAGAGGGTCTGTATTACGTATCGGAACAAGTGAGTTTTTATTTTTTGTCTGTATGTTGTACCTCTCATTAGTTTTCCACAAATTCTGTCTTCAAACTAATATTGCTATTGTTACAATTTTTGTTTCTAATCTTGGGAGATTTTTGTGAGTGGTTAAAGGTACCAGGTACCAGTTGGAAAACTAGATTGTACTAAACAGAATTCTGCAAACCAACTGGTGAAGAGGCTAAACTTCAAGTTTAATTTTGGTAATTGTGAGTTACATTTCTTTGAGTGTGTAACTTTTTAAATGCAAACCATGATGATGCTAGTGGTTATAGGACATGATCATACAGAAATGATTGTAGCTAAGGTGATTATGATACTGTACTGGTCTTCTGAAACACTTGTGTAAAACCATTTTGATACATCATTATATGAGGGCCTCAGAACCAGAGAGTCGTATATGCCACTTTTTAAAAAATGAGTAAATTGGCCTCAAAGTTTTATCATTCATTACTCTGCTTCTAAGAAAAGATATCGATTTTAAACTTAGTTTCATATGAAAGCTATACTCTTTATAAGTTTTTTTGTGAAATTGAAAAATTGTTGGTGCGCTTGCGCGCTAGCATTCAAAAATGTCTGCCAAACTCCCATTTTTTTTTAATATTTGAGTCATAACAAGCACTTAAACCATAATTGAATGTGTTAAACGATAATAAAGTGTTATCATATTGTTGTAATAATGATGATGATATTAATAAGAGTAATAGTAATAATACTGGTAATAATAATGATAATAATACTATTAATAATAAATATTGATAAGTAATAATAGTGTCTGAAAAGACGATACATTTTTGTGATAAGAAACCGAGGATTGCTAATGATAATAATGATAATAATAATAGTAATAATAATAACAATGGGAATAATAATAATAATAATAATAATAATGATAATGATGATAATAATAGTAATAATAATAATGATGATAGTACAATAATATTAGTACTAATAATGACACTGATGATGATAACCTTTCATCATCATAATCAATCGATACTTATAATCAATCACAAGAAAAATTACTATAATAGAATAGTAATACTATTGTCATAATAATAATGATAATAATAATAATAATAATAATGATGATAATAATAATGATAGAAATAATAATATTATGATGGTTATAATAATGATGTTGACGATGATAACCTTGAATCACCATGATGTTTAACTATCAATAATACACAATAATAATATTATCATAATAATTTTTTTATACTACTACTACTACTACTAGTGCCCCCATCCTTTAATAGAAGCTGCAATGTGAAGGGGACTTAACTTGATCAGATTGCAGACTGTTAGCTCCAAACATCGCTACCAGCTGTGACCCTCATCCACTACTACTACTACTACTACTAGTACTACGACTATTATTACTGCCAGAGGAAGACATAATGTACTCAAATAAAGAGTAATTTAGACAAAATAACAGCACAACACAACGGATAATCGTAATCTCCCGCTATGATCACTGAAGTGAGATGTAAACATTGGCGGGAGATTGTAAGCTGCGCAGTGATTGGTCGATGCTTACACGCGCCTTATGGGGAAAAACGCTCATTGGCTTAGAATTCGCTACCCGCAAAGTGACGAGCGCTCTCATTGGCTTAATCAGCGCTAGTGATATGCGTCGATCTGGTCCTCATGAAGCGTCCGAGCGGCTGCCAGCACCGCTCGAAGTCATGTTCTTTCCTGTAGCTAAAATCGATAATTCCGACTGTCCCAGTAGGAATTTCGACCGTATGTATATGGTGGAATGGCCTAGAAATGCCTCAAATACACAGAGAAAAGGTTGCCAAATCTACCAGTATGCATAACTCCAAATCCGTGGAAGTGGCATATACGACTTTCTGGTTCTGGGGCCCTCATATGCTGTTATCCAAAATTTGTAGAAAAGTACTTTCAATTCTGCTGCTCCTGATATACATACTATTGCCTTCTGCTATTTTCCTTCCAATTACTCTTGTTAGTCTGGCTTACCAGACTAGGTTAATTTGGTTATGAAATTTTATAACATTGAGAAGTAAAGATTCAAGACCAGTATATTGATGAATAATAAAAATTTGTTAACATGAAAATACTGGAAGTCTTATAGTCTTGTCAATACAATACTAGGAAACCCTCATCACCAGTTTCCCAAATTATTTGTAATTCAACAACCTTTGAGACCTGAGATATTCATATAACATATATTGCAGTATTTTATTTTTCTGACAAGTTATTCAAACTCAAAAAGGCAAAATATAATACTGTATGCATATACTTACAACATTTTTAGCAGAATCATCCAGCCAATTATGTATTTGAAAATCAGGATCAATATCTACCATAGCTGGCCACCAGTCTCTTCCTGTCACTCTGGCCCATACAACTAAAATGGGAAAAATTATAACAACTGGCTGATGACTCAAACTCAATAGTGATACAACATTTTTTTAAAATTACGGACCTTACAAATGTATTATTGCCAATCTAACAAAGAACTCATAAATAGAACTAAATCCCAAAAACACTGTTTCTGGCTCATCCTTTAAGGGGTAAAGTAAAATCACAAAACAAACTGTAAAGCAGATCAAAAAACAATACTACTAAAAGAGGTCACGAACAATACATTTTAAGTATGCACCAAACTCATAAATGCCCATCATTACAATTCCTATTCTAGAGGTAGAAATGAAGATTTATTAAGGTGGTATTGAAACTAAGCTTAACATGAACTATATATAAGCACAATTTATGGGTAATTATGCAGACAATGCATTTCACATTAGATTTTATACTCATATTGGAAAAATGACTCACCGATGCTTATGACAGACATACTAAATACAAACAAAACAATATAATTCTTCAAAAAAAAAACCGTACCCAATCTTATAAATAAATCAATATAAAAATCAACTAATTAATAAATTCCTGCAGCAGCCCAAGGAATGTATACGTATAGTCTTTATGAATTCTTGCCGCAATGGTCTGTGAGTGTTGTCATTACCAGTTGATGTTTATCCAACTTAAAAATAATCTTTTATATGCCTGAGAAGTACTGAATTTGACACATTTTTCTGCCTCCTACACACATACACACGCACACACAAAACCGGGGCCCCCGCCCCCACCTACCAGACTTGCTTATTTCCCTTTACTATCTTAATGCACTCAAGTCTAGTTTTAATAAATTGCTTGTCAGAAAAGTGAATATCTTTTAAAGACTAATACTTTGCAGTACATTATTCTTCATAATATACCACAATACAAAATAATATATTAAATTCTCACCTGAGCCTAAAATGTATCCATTATATACATAAACATATTCTTTATTCCAATCATCTTCTGGTGCAGAGCAAACATTTTGATTTTCATCTGAAAATTTAAAAACAAATTTAAAAATGACAAAGAATTATATCACAAAAGCCTAAACTCAGTACTTAAGAATAAGGGCACAAAAACTTTTCAATTAGCCTAATAGCTAAAGCCTTTGCAGTAATAATTAGAAACAAAAATATATTGTAATCACAATGATCAAAAAAACCTGATTTATGTCTTAATCAATATCATCCACAAGTTTCTAAGCCTTCCTACTTCCTTATTTATAACTTTTCTGACTCATAACTCCTCATCCTTTGTCATCTCATTTTCAAACCATCTCAAATTTAAAACATCAATAAAAAATGTGTATACTTCCAGTCAATTCCACAGAATATGCATGTTATTAAACTATACTCCTGGATTCTAGACTAAATGCAAGTCCATCATAAATTTAACCAAGTATTACTAAAACCTAAATGGCTTATCTAGTATTCATTACTATTTCTTATAATAAAAAACCAAGCACTGACACAAACAACTGAATCGAGAAACAGCAGTTTGCCAATTTTAGTTACCATAATTATCACACCGAGAAACAGCAGTTTGCCAATGTTAGTTACCATAATTATCACACATTTATTGAAAGATGCATTAAGGTTACCGACTCATTAGAAACTTGCTAATTCTCATAATGAATTCCATTAGTAAAAATTATGATTTTGATTCATCTTTTATGCAATGGAGAAGAAGGTCTTAAGAAAAGTTTGTATAGCATTGAACTTAAGCTGCAGCTGATTAAAAAAAAACTGGATAATGTGCAGGCTGCAAACTGTTTTGGAATAAGTGACAGCAACACTTGAAACTGAGGAAATCACACCATTTCATGGTTTCAGAAAGTCACGACATGATGCTGTATCCTCCAAAGAAATATCGATTTTCAGAATTTCAGATAAGGGATTGTAATTTACACAGCAGTGGGTCTGAATGCTGTCAGGCCTTTACAAATATGTTCTACTTCTATATATATAATCCCAAACTTTTAGGCTTTAAAATCTTACATTAATGTATGAATATAGGGTGGTTATTCTACTGTTATTTCATAGTAATGCAAAAAGACTTTACTTACTATAATTGAGCTCACAGAACCATTTTGGTGGTAAACTTGCTGGATCTATATTAGGTGGGAGTTTCCTCCATTTGCTGCAGGTATCACACTGCACCCAACTATCATAAGTTTTCTCAACAATATGGAGCAGCTCTCTCTGCAATTAATAAGTTTCTCATTACATGCATGACTCAACAATAAAATCTGGTTTCACTGTATAAAAATTCACTACACAAAAATAGGAGATGTATGGACCCAGTAACAGAGTAAAATTAATAGCACCAAAAATTTAATAATAATAAAAAAAATATAAATGGATATTTTATTATTAGGCTGTTTAAAATTAACAGCACCAAAAATTTAATTCAAAAAAATTTAAATGGATATCTTATTATTAGGCTGTTTAAGCCAGATTTCTTAGTAATAAAAAAAACTAAGTCCTTTTGGCAAAGCGGTTATAAATATCACACACATGCAGGTTGCGAGTTAAGGCTTTTACATGTGCTTCCTTTCACCATACCATGTGGTCAGGTTTTTTTAATATAGCTAGGAAAGTAAGAAAATACGTTGTAAAACCTTGCAACTGCCATTAAATCAGAGCTTACTATTGCAACTAATGGTTAGTAACCTAAAATTCATGTAAACAACTAAAAATAATAAAGTACAGTTATACCACGTGTTAAGTTTAGAAAAAAGTTGAAAAAAGCTATGGGTACACTTATATCACACTTAAAGCACTTACAGACTATCATTACCTTATAAGCCAATGTCCTCGGGGAATCATCATGTTCACTTGCTTCTGAATCTGAAGACGACCGAGACAACAATTTCTGATCACTAGCCACTGCCTCTTTCTTTGATCTTAGTCTCTTGTTCATATTTACTTGTTTCAAGGGTTTTCTTTTACTTTTGCACCTCTTCATAGATACTGATGTCACGTTTTCCTTATCTCTGAATAAATAAGCATATGGGTATTCAGAAATGTTAACAGATGAAGCTAATTTTTAAAAGTATCAAAAAATAAAAAGCAAAATATTTTGTAATGAAACCACTGGGAATTTTTTTTACAAACACATTCTTTCAAAAGTAATAACCTGGTAAAATCAAACAATAAGCATTACCAAAAAGATGGTAGACTTAGACTGTTGCCTATCTTGACATACTAAAGTGCCATAAAAGTTGAATAACTTCACCATTCACACAAAACTTTTGTGTGTTGTTTACATTTTTAAACCCAGACACAGTATCCTTTATACAGCACACTGAAGCTGGTACTAAAGGTTTTCTGTGGTATCCCTTTGGCTCATTTTACATTTCATTTATCATCTTTAGTCTCTTCCAATTTAGCTGCCCAACTCCAGTTTTATCTTCCACCAATTTTCATAACCCATTCAAGAACATGTCCTTTGCGTACCCGCTGTGAGTCCAGAAATATGACTCAGTGGTCAGTGCAAGAATTGGGATCTTATCCAGGTAATATACTTGTTTTACTAATACAAAACTTCAGCATTTCTGAAGTTTAACTCACATTCAATGACTTCCCTTTCAAGGGCTTGACAATATTTAAATTACCCATTAAATTAAATGACCTGCTAAACATAGAAACAATCATAAGACTTAAAATGATATTGTTATGATACAATAAAGTTTTATACATACTTACCTGGCAGATATATACTTAGCTATTTGACTCCGTCGTTCGACAGAAATTCGAATTTCGCGCACACGCTACCTGTAGTCAGGTGATCTATTACCTGCCGCTGGGTGGCAGGACTAGGAACCATCCCATGTTCTATCATATTTTTTCTATACCGCCTGTCTCCTGAGGGGAGGTAGGGTGGGTATAATTTTGTATATATCTGCCAGGTAAGTATGTATAAAACTTTATTGTATCATAACAATATCATTTTTATACATTTAACTTACCTGTCAGATATATACTTAGCTGATTCACACCATTGGAGGTGGGAAAGAGACAGCTAAATATAGAATCAAACAGGAATCACAACTATCGTTGTAGGTAATAAATAAATAAAACCTTGGTTCCTACCTGTTTAGACTGAAGACTTCATGAATACAATCCAGGAGTCTAGACAGTCTCAAGAGCCTCAGCGAGATATTGATCTATGGCTAAGAGTTCTTGTGGTTCTGCCAAAGGGGTCTTACCCGCTTACTTGGTAGATCCTGGAAGGACTACGTCAATGGGTGCTTATCCACTTACTTGACAAGACCTTATACAAGGAGCACAACATCGATCCCGATCACCTCAACCTATCCATGTTAGTTCTAAGATTGCAAGAAGTTATCCCCTAACCTCTTGCAAACGACCACAAACTCGAAAACACAAACATTCGTACAGTAAAGTACAAAAATAAAAATAAATTAAAAAAAAAAATGTTTGTACAATCTAGTCAGTAAGACGTCTCTGATTCCCCCCACTGATCCAAGCTCGGACGTCCGTGCGCCAGCAAGCATACTAATCAGCAGAAAAAACCAACAACTCGTCTCACACGGTAGATCTATGTACTATCAAAATTTTGAACAAATACAAATTTTTCTAAGGATCGTTATGTGCTCCCAGCCCCAGCACTGTATCGGCTGATACAAAAGGACCCAGAGAGAAACACTTTTCATATGTTACTTTAACGTCCTTGAGATAGTGCGATGCGAACACTGAAGACACCTCCAGTAAGTCGCATCCACAATGTCTTTTAAAGACTGTTCTTCTGAAATGCTAATGAAGTGGCTACCGCTCTAACTCATGAGCCTTCACTCGGAGAGTCCTGAAAGAGTCTTCAGTGCAGTTCATTATGAGCATCCGTAATAATGCTCCTCACAAAGAATGCTAATGCATTTTTTGACATGGGTCTACTAGGATCCCTAACTGCGCACCACAGGCTTTGTTTACATCGTTTTAGGTTCATTCTTCTTCTTTAAATAGAACTTCAAAGCTCTAACCGGACATAAAGATCTTTCTAATTCCTCTCCTACTAGATTTGAAAGTCCTTTAACTTCAAAACTCTTTGGCCAGGGTTTAGAGGGGTTCTCGTTCTTGGCCAGAAACAGAGTCTGGAAAGAACAAATTGCCGCATCATTCTTAAATCCTACTCGAGAATCTAGAGCGTGTATTTCACTAATTCTCTTCGCAGTCGCTAACGACAACAAAGAAAAATACATTTTCTCGTTAGATCTCTAAACGACGCGTTGAGAGGAGGTTCATCTACTAGATGATAGAAATCTCAAAACTACATCTAGGTTCCAGTTCGGAGTGAGAGGAGAAAAGGTTTTTGAGGTTTCAAAAGATCTAATAAGATCGTGGAGGTCTTTATCTTCTGCAATTCTCAAACCTGTGTCGAAATACGGCCGAAAGCATACTTCGATAACCTTTAATGGTAGAAACTGATAATTTTGATTCTTCCCTAAGGAAAATCAAGAAATCAGCTATGTTGGTCACAGAGGTATCGGAAGAGGACAGTTTATTCTTCTTACACCATCTTCTAAATACAATCCCAATTTTGATTGGTAGACCCGAATAGTTGAAGATCTCCGGGCTCTAGCAATTGCTTTTGAAGCTTTGCTTGAAAAGCCTCTCGCTCTGACAAGTCTTTCGATAGTCGAAAGGCAGCAGAGCGAGAGCGGGGAGGTTTTGATGGTAACCTCTCGAATGGGTTGTTTTTGAGAAGATCTCTCCTGTGTGGAAGAGATCTTGGGAAGTCCACTGTCCATTCCTGTACCTCTGTGAACCAATCTTGAGACGGCCAAAAGGGAGCGATGAGTGTTAGTCTCGTCCCTCTTGATGCCGCAAACTTTCTTAACACCACTCCTAACATTTTGAAGGGGGGAAAGGCGTAGGCATCTAGGCCTGACCAGTCCAGTAGCATGGCGTCCACCGCTATCGCTCTCTGGGTCTTCCACTAAGGAGCAAAAGTTCTCTATCCTTCTGGATAGGTAGGTGGTGGCGAATAGGTCTATATGTGGACTGCCCCACAGGGACCACAGAGCTTGACACACCTGAATGTGAAGGGTCCATTCTGTGGGGAGAACTTGGTTTAACCTGCTTAGCCTGTCTGCTCTGATGTTCTTCTCTCCTTTCACGAATCTTGTGAGAAGAGTCACTTTCTTTTCTTTGCCCCCAATACAACAGCTCTTTCGTTATATGGAACAGAGAAAGAGAGTGAGTTCCCCCTTGTTTCTTGATATAGGCCAACGCTGTGGTGTTGTCCGAGTTGACCTGTACACTTGACCTAACACCTGTGTCTCGAAGGCTTTTAGAGCTAGAAGAACGGCGCATAAAGTTCTTTGGAGTTTATATGCCAGTCTAGCTGATCTTCTCCATTGGCCTGATATTTCTTTTGTCCCTAGAGTCGCTCCCCATCCCTTCTCTGAAGCGTCTGAGAACAAGATTAGGTTTGGGTTCCGAACTTCTAGAGACAAGCCCTCGTTCTATTCTAAGGGAAAATCCACCATTCAGATGATTCTTTACTTCCAGAGGAATACTGAAAGTGTCCGAAAGCTGTCCGTTCTTCCAACTCCAAATTCTTCTTAAGAAGAATTGAAGAGGGCGAAGGTGGAGGTCTTCCTAGCGAAATGACTGTTCTAGTGAGGAAAGGGTTCCCAGAAGACTTAACCACTCCCTCACCGAACTCCGTTCTTTCTCTAGGAAGCTCGAGATTTTTGTAATCCCCGAGCAATCCTTTCCTGGGACGGAAAAGCCAGAAAACCCCGAGAATCCATCCGAATCCCCAAATAGACTAAGTTCTGACTTGGGGATCATCTGCGATTTCTCGAGGTTCACGAGTAATCCTAACGTCTTTGCTAGGTTCAAAGTAGACTGTAGGTCCTCCAAACACCGTTTCTCTGACTTGGCCCGGATTAGCCAATCGTCGAGATACATTGAGATGTGTATCCCTTCTAAATGAAGCCATTGGCCACGTTCCGCATCAGATACGTAAATACCTGCGGGGAGGCGGTCGATAGGCCGAAGCACAAGGCCCTGAATTGGAAGATTTGTCCTTGAATAACAAATCTTAGATATTTTCTTGACGATGGGTGAATCGGAACCATGAAAGTAAGCATCCTGAAGGTCCAGGGATACCATCCAATCTCCCTGACGTAGGGAAGACAGAAACTGAAGCTGAAGTCTCCATGGAGAACTTCTTTTTCTCCACGTACCTGTTCAGGACGCTTACATCTAGGACGGGTCTCCATCCCCCCGAAGCCTTTGGAACCAAGAAAAGGCGGTTGTAAAACCCCGGGGAGAAAGGATCTTGCACTACTCTATTGCATTCTTGTCCCTCATCGACACCACCATCTGAAAAGTAAGAGTCTCGTTCAGTCCCAGGGTCCTTGTAATTCGTCGACAAATCCTTTGGAGATGTTGCCAAAGGAGGTCTGTCTACGAAGGGAATGATATACCCCTTCTGTAGGACAGACAGAGTCCAGGATCTGCTTCTCTTACGGACCAGGCATCCAGAAAGTATTGAAGTCTGGCCCTACCTGTGCTTGGAGGACATGGCTGCTATTTGCTCTTTTTAAAAGAGCGGAAGGAAGACCTCCCTCGCTTGTCGAAGGGTCCTTCTCTCCGAAGTTGATCGAGTTGAAGGGGCTCCACGAAAGGGCACCACTGGATCCGAGCCACCTTCCTCTGAGTCTTAACTGCAGGTCTACTTTTCTTTGTTAGATTTTGTACAAGAAGGTCCTGCGTAGCCTTTTCCGACAAGGATCTCGCAACATCCTTCACTAAAGATGAAGGAAACAGATGTTCTGACCGAGGTGCGAATAATAGAGCGGACCTCTGAGAAGGGGAAACTCCTTTCGTCAGAAAGGAACTGTAAAGAGATCTTTTCTTTAACATTCCAGATCCAAAAAAGAAGCCGCTAACTCACCAGAACCATCTTGCACAGCCTTATCCATGCAAGATAGGACACTGTGCAAAAGTTTCTGGATCTAGAAAATCTGGCTCACTCGTCTTCTTAGCCAGCACCCCAAGAGACCAATCCAAGAAGTTGAACACCTCTAAGACGTGAAAAATTCCCTTAAGGTGCTGATCTAATTCCGACATACTCCATGACGCCTTTGCTGAATTGAGAGACTGTCTTCTCACAGACTCTACAAGACTCGAGAAATCTGAATCTGCCGACGAAGGGAGCATCAATCCCATCGCCTCTTCTGTCTTATACCAAATGCCTCTTTTTCCCCGTCAGTTTGGAGGGAGGAGAGCAATAAACCGTTCTCAAAGTTTCCTTTTTAGATAAAAGCCACGAATCTAAAGACTGGAGGGCTTTCTTCATTGAGATCGCCGGTTTCATCTTTAAGAAAGCCGAGGATTTCGGGGTTTTTGTGCTCGAAAACAGAGATCTCGGCGAACAGGAGGGAAGCTGCAGGACTAAGAGAATCCGCCAAAAATCCTCTAGAAGTAACGAGGCTAAAACTTTATAATTGGAAAGTCCCTCGTTAGTTGAAACTTCTTCCTCAGAAATCTCTTCCAGTTCCAGGTTAGAAGGAGATCGCTCTTTCCTGACCGATTCTCTATCAGAGAAGCCGCTCCCGTGGGAGTCCTGCTTCTTGCTGGCGTCAACCGCTTAGGAGCGTCCTCGCGCTTGCCTGACGACTCTCTCCTGAGAGGCGTCCCTGCTTCTTGTGACGTCTCGCGCCTCGAAGCGTCCTGGCTCTTGCCTCGCGTCTCGCTCCTGGGAGGCGTCATGCTTCTGGCTGGCGTCAAACCGCTTTGGAGCGTCCTGACGCTTGCCTGACGACTCTCTCCTGAGAGGTATCCTGCTTTTGTTGACGTCTCGCGCCTCGTAGCGTCCTGGCTCTTGCCTGGAGCCTCGCTCCTGGGAGGTGTCCTGCTTCTGGTTGGCGTGACGCGCCTATCTTGACGCTCGCGCCTGGCTGACGTTTCACGTCTCGCAAACTCGACGCTCTTGTCTGGCGTCTCGTGCCTGCGTTTGACAGAGAACGGATCCTGCTCGGTCCTATGCAAGGCTGATGAATCCGATTCCAAATCAGAGGAAGACAAAAAATACATATGGCGAGTCTGAACCCTCGATAGCCTAGACTTCTTAATAGGCAGGAAATCGTCTTTCCTTCTGGGAGGGTCTTTATACAGAACTCCCACAAGAGAGTGATGGAATCCTGCATAGTGCGAAGGATTCTTTTAGTCTCTTCATTATTGTCTACCCTCGGTTGTTTAATTACTGGATGGTCCTCCTCTTGAAACGCTCAGGACTAGAAGTAATCCTGGGTTCATCCAAACGTCTTTTAAGGGGGCGAGAAAGATCCGCCGATCTCCACCCTCTTTTAGGTGAGGAATTCTCCGAGGAGGAGGAGAAACACTCACGCAGAACGCTTTTTCTGTAACGTTCTCTGGCATTCTGTGGCGATACAGAAAATGCCGAAGGGACGTCTGACTGTTGGGGATCCTCCCACAACCTCCTTACGGCTTTCGACATTCCTTCTCCTCTGGGCTTGGGAGCTTGAAAGAGGTCTAGGCCTGGGAGCGTTGTGAAGACAATCAGACGCCCCCTCCACTGCACTGGGGACACTTATATCACTATCCACAGCACTATAATCACACTGCTTACCTTCATAGGCCGCCATTTTGGTTTCCATTTTCCGAAGGGCGGCTTTAAGATTCGCTATCTCAGATGCCGAATCTGTGTGTTCTAATAAAGGAGCAGGTACATTAGATGGGGCAGTAAAAGGAGAAGAGGGTATAATATTACTAATAACCCCGCTAGAACTAGATAAAGGTTTGGAAGAAGACCTCCTCACCCTGTTTCTTTCTAACTTCTTCACGTATGAGGTTAGAGATTTCCATTCTTCCTCACTCAAATCCTTGCATTCATTACAAAGTATTACCAAAAAGAACATCATCATCCTGCATTTCCTGCAAATAGTATGAGGATCAATCGATGCCTTCGGCATCCTAACTTTACAACCCACATTCACACACATTCTCACCACATTTCCAGAATCAGACATCATGTTGAACAATCCAAATCAAATTCCAAAAACGGTCCACAATCGCGTATGCCAGTACAATCAATGCAAATACGTCACCGAGAAGTCCAAACGAAGATCAATTGCGATGCAAAATACGAACCCAGCCGGAGATACCCACAACGATGTTGCCAGTATGGCCGACAGAAAAAATATGATAGAACATGGGGATGGTTCCTAGTCCTGCCACCCAGCGGCAGGTAAGTAGATCACCTGACCTACAGGTAGCGTGTGCGCGAAATTCGAATTTCTGTCGAACGACGGAGTCAAATAGCTAAGTATATATCTGACAGGTAAGTTAAATGTATAAAATATTATTTTGACAAACTTTAGCCTCTTCGTGCGTTTCCCATTCAAACTCTGTAGTTATAGAAGTTTATCTGAAAAAGTAAGCAATTCATAAAGTAAAAGGTCTTTATGGTTCAACATTAAAATAGGTCACATGAATGGGACTAGTAAATTCTAATGATAATAATACAGTAGAGACCCGGTTCACGACCGTATTAGAACTCGACATAATCGGATTTCGCCACTAAATTTCCAATAAACTTTGTATCTGTTTTCAACCAAAAAACCAGTTTCCGACTCCCGACCATATGATGTTTGTAAACAAAACTGTTTCCGCCAGCCGCCGCTAGTTGGCTTCATCCAGTGCTACCAAATGTAGCATAATTTCATGTTTTTTAACATAATTTCATGTTTTTTAGCATAATTTGACCCAAGAATTGGAGCTTAGCATAATTTCTTTCACACTTAGGGTTCTAGTACAATTTTAGAATGTATTTTCACTAAAATTTTAAATAAAATGCAGAAAATTCCTCAATTTCATACACAGCTATAGTGAATGTATCTTCAAGTGAAATTGCCTCAAAAGCAGCACTAACAAATGAGTTAATTGCTAAGTTTGAACCCAACTAAGGAATGTTAAATTTTGTGAATATAAATAAATACCCACAGTGGCATGACAAACGATCAGTAAAGTTAATAATGTTTTTTCTTCATGAGTAAAGAATTACTTTTTTTCCTTTTTTAAGTTTTATTTTTTTCAGTAATCAAAATTTTAATTGTCTGAAGTGATTTTCACACAATTTTCAAGTATTTATTCATTGTCTATATGATCTATTAAAGAAAAATAGTGTTTCAGTGGCATGATAATGATCAAGTAATAAGTACGTATGTTTTTCTTCTTAAGTAGAGACTGGTTTGTTTGTTTACCTTTTTTTTTTTAGTTTAATTTTTCAGTAATATCAGTAAATAACAAAATGTTATATTTGAAGTAATTTCACACATTTTGTTCAAGTATTTATTAATTGTTTATGTGACCTGTTTAAAGAAAAATGGTTCTGAGTGGCATGATAATGATGCAGTAATAAGTAAAATTTGTTGTTTTTCTTCACATTTGTATGTGTGATCTTCACACATTTGTCAAATAGTATAATAGTGATTGCATATCAAATAGTGTACTAGTGATTGCGTATGTGATCTATTAAAGAAAAATGGTGTTTTATTACGAGTTTCCTAACATGTAAAGATATGAAATTTTCATTATTAAAATGAAGTTTTATTGTATACTTACCGAACAATTATAGAGCCGTGATTTCCACGAGCGGCAGGATACTAAATTCAAATTTAGCGCGTCCGGCGTCGCCAACACTGGTGGTGATGACGTCATCTCCCTCCACTCGCGGGAGAACCAGGTACAACTGCCCCATGGTGAATCCAATTCTTTCTGCCCGTCCGTCCACCTAAGGGGAGGAGGTGGGTATAATCATAATTGTTCGGTAAGTATACAATAAAACTTCATTTTATAATGAAAATTTCATTTTTATTGTAGTGTCTTACCGAACAATTATAGAGCTGATTACACATTTATGGGAAGGTGGGATTCAGTGGACCACTAGTATTTTTAAATGGTTACATTTATTGCAATACCAGTAAACACTCAAGGTGTCTGTTGTACCTTACCTTGTAAGAGAGCTACAGCAGACTGTTACTGCCTCTGGTCGGTGCTCTTCTTACTATTGTAGAGGAATTGGAATTTGACCAAAGTTAGCCTCTACAGGAGTGGAATCCTTCCGTAGTTCAAGCGAGTCAAGGCTGACTGACGGAGGATAGTAACAACAAAGATTGCCCTTGCCCTGGGCTAAGACCAGAAATTCAATCATACAAACATTTTGTCCACCAACACCAGATTTAAAAACATATACCAACCATTGTAAAAATCTGACCTAACAGACTGGTGAGTATCCCAGGTACTCAGTACCCCCAGCTTCCCTTGAACTCGACAACCTATTCAAGGTTAAAAGTTAGCATAGAGGTGACGACCCCTGTGCCGTTTCTCCCAACACCATGCCAGAAAACCGCCACCGGACCTAACGTTTTACAATTCTCGAAAACCGTTTCTATCTCTTTGAGATAATGACTCGCAAAAACCGAATTCGATCTCCAGAACGTGCTCTGAAGAATCGAAGGCTAAAGATAAATTCTTTCTGAATGCTAAAGAAGTTGCCACTGCTCTAATCCACCTCGTGAGCTTTAACTCCCTCAAATAACGGAAAGATGTTGTCGTTCTCGGACTGCGAGTGAGCTTCCCTGATAATCTCTCTAATAAGAACGATATAGCATTCTTAGAAAGAGGACGAGAGGGATTTTGAACCGAGGTCCAGAGCTTAGAAGATTGTCCTCTGATACCCTTAGTGGCAAACAGATACTGCTTAATAGCCCTGACTGGACATAAGAGCCTTTCTTCCTCCTCATGTCCAACCAAATCAGATAAGTTCCTTACCACAAAACTCCTCGGCCAAGGATTAGAAGGATTCTCATTTTTGGCTAGAAAGGTCAAAGATACCGAAAATACAGCATTGCCTTGAGAGAAACCGACTCTTTGTCTATAGCGTGCAATTCGCTGACACGCTTAGCAGAAGCTAGTGCAATAAGAAAGAGTGCCTTCTTAGTCAAGTTCCTGAGTGAAGCCGACTTCAAAGGCTCAAACGGTGGCCCCCTAGAGGAACTTAAGCACCACATCTAAGTTTCCAAGCCACTGTATCTTGCGGGAGCTTAGTGGTTTCGAAAGACCTAATGAGGTCCGACAGATCTGAATTGGAGGAAATATCCAAACCTCGATGTCGAAAAACCGAAGAGAGCATGGCTCTATATCCTCTGATCGTCGAATAAGGAGCCAGTTTCTTAGAGTTCCTAAGAAAATAGAAGAAAATCTGCTATTTCTGTTAAAGAGGTCGCAGAAGTAGAGACTTTAGCACTTCTACACCACTCTCTGAAGATTCTCCACTTCCCTTGATAGAGTTTGTTAGAAGACTCTCTCCTACAACGAGCGATAGCTTCTGCAGCTCTTCTTGAAAATCCTTTCGCTCTGACAAGATTCCGGACAGTCTGAACCCTGTCAGAGCTAGAGCGGACAAGTTTTGGTGGAACCTCTTGAAGTGAGGTTGTTTGAGAAGCCACTTCTCTGGAGGAAGAAGTCTGGGGAAGTCTACTAACAACTGGAGAAGGTCCGGGAACCACTCTTTCCTGGGCCAAAAGGGAGCGATTAACGTTAGCGTTACATTGCTGTGCGACATGAACTTGTTCAGCACCTCTCTTATTAAAGACCCGAATACGGAGGGAATGCATAAGCTTCCAGACCCGACCAATCCAACACGGTTGTTCCTCGATGTCGCGAAAGGATTCTATTGACGGGTCGTCCCCAAATGGGCCCAAAATGTTTTCTGACAAATCTTGTTGTCCAAAGTCCACTCCAGAGGTAACACTTGCTGTTGACGACTTAACTCGTCCGCCAGGACGTTCATCTTTCCCGGAACAAATCTCGGGACTAGCTGAACCTTCGCTTCGTTTGACCACAGGAGGAGATCCTTGGCTACTTCGTACAGAGAGAAAGACTGAGTCCCCCCCTGTTTCCGCACGTACGAGAGAGCCGTGGAGTTGTCGGAATGCACTGCCACTACTCGGCCTTCTACTAAGCTCCGAAACTGTCTGAGCCCTAAGAAAATTGCTAACAGTTCCTTTACATTTATGTGGAACTTCTTCTCCTTCTCCGACCAAGCTCCTGAAGTCCGTTGATTTCCCAGTAGGGCTCCCCAACCTGTGTCCGATGCGTCGGAAAAGAACTGTAGGTTCGGGAGGATGGGTCGTAAATCTAACCCTTCTTCCAACCTTGCTCGAGAGAGCCACCACCTTAGGTCCTCTTTTATTTGATCTGTGACAGGAAAGGTAATCGAGTCCTGGTTGTGTCTTCCTGCACCAAGAGGCTCTCAGGAAAAACTGCAGAGGTCTCATGTGCAGTCTTCCCAACGTCACAAATTTCTCCACTGACGTCAATTTGCCCAGGAGCCTCATCCACTGATTGGCAGAACTTACCTTTTTGTCCAAGAACTCCTGAACTGTCTCCAGACAGCCTTGACCCCTCTTCGGGACAGAAAAGCCCGAAAAACTTGAGCATTCAGAATCATCCCCAAATAAAGGATGCTCGATATGGAACCAACTGGGACTTCTGTTTGTTGACCAGATTCCTAACTTTCTGGCAAGATCCAGAGTTGTTCCAAGGTCCTTGCATGCACCGACTCTCTGATTCCGACCGGAGAAGCCAATCGTCCAGATAGAGGGAGATTCTTACTCCTAATATGTGTAGCCAGCTTCCTATCGGGGATAGAACCCTGGTGAAAACTTGAGGAGCGTCGCTAGTCCGAAGCAAAGCGCCCGAAACTGAAACACCTTGCCTTCGAACATGAACCTCAGGTACTTCCGAGATTCGCGATGTATCGGAATGTGAAAATAAGCGTCTTGCATGTCCAGAGAGACCATCCAATCCCCCTGTCTGATGGACTCCAGAACCGACCGAGTGGTCTCCATATGAAATTTTGTTTTCTGGACATGCAAGTTCAGGGCGCTCACATCCAAAACCGGCCTCCAGCCCCCTGATGACTTGGGAACTACAAAAAGGCGATTGTAAAAGCCTGGAGGAAAATCCCCTTCTATCTGTTCTATCGCTTCTTTGAGAACAAGCGCTTCCACTTCTGCGGCTAGCGCCAGAAATTTGTCTGAGCCCGGAGAGTATGCCTGGAATGGAATTGGCACAGGTGAGAGCGAGGGAGGTGAAACGAGAGGAATACGATAGCCGAACTTGAGTACTTGCACTACCCAGGCTTCTGCTCCTCTGTTTTCCCATTCCTCCCAAAACAGAGCCAGCCTGGCTCCCACTGGTGCATGAAGAACCGAGCTTTCATTTGGAAGGTTTGTTAACCTTGGCCGAGGCCTTAGACTGAGGTCGCAAATTCGATTTCGGCCGAAAGAAGCGCTTGGGTTTTCTCCCTCGAAAAGGCGCTTGGGCCAGAGGAGAAACCGAAGGAACAGTCTCCACAGGAGCTTTAGGTCTCTTAGTAGACTGTGCCAGTAAATCCGAAGTAGATTTCTTATCTAGCGCAGACGAAATTGACAACACTACATCGTCTGGAAAGAGGTTATCTTTCACAAAAGGAGCAAACAAGAGAGCAATACTTCTGTTGGGACGTAACCCTTTTAGAAGCAAAGGAGCACCAAAGTTGCCTTTTCTTAAGGGTACCAAAGGCGATGAGCGAAGCTAACTCATCACATCCATCCCCTAATGGATTTGTCCGCACAGGACAGAACACCAATCCAATCCTCCGCTAACTCCTGGGAAAGAGAAGGACAGTCTTCGATCTTGGCCGCTAAAGCGCCAATAGTCCAATCAAGGAAGCTAAAGACTTCCAAAAGTTTAAATTGATTCTTTACAACGTGGTCCAACTCAGGCGCTGTAAAGAAAACTTTCGCTGCGGCGAAAGCAGATCTTCTAGAGGAGTCGATTAAACTGGAGAAGTCTCCCTGGGAGGAGGCAGAAACTCCCAGAGAAGGAGCTTCCCCAGTTACATAAAACCTATACCTCTTACGAAGCAACTTAGAGGGAGGGTAAGCAAAAAGAGCCTTCCTAAGTCTCTTTTCATAGACATCCATTTCTCCGTCTCTTTCAACGAATGTCTAACCGCTTTAGATAGAACAAGTTTGGGAGGAGAGGGTCTGAAGTTTTCCTCCCTCATCAAAAAAGTCGAAGTTGGGGAGCGCGGAGCCGCTTTCTCAAAATAATCTGGATAAGATACCAGAAGAAATCTAAGGAGACGTGAATAACACGAGAGGTGATGTGAATCCTCCTCCTCTACTTCTTCTTCATTCTCCGATACCGCCGAAGAAGTAGACGGAACTACAACCGGATCGTGAAGGTTTCGAACCACCCTTGGACTCATTCATCCAGTTGGTTAACATCTCTAACTGCTTGCGCAAAGGCGCCAGAGACGAATCAAAAACAGTTAACGTAGGCTTGGAAGAGCCTAAATGTCAGCAGGAGGCGGAAAAAACTACTTGCGCCTCGCTCGGAGCCGCCGAAATTCGAGGCGAAACAGGCGCATCAGGCGTAACAGACGAAAAAGCGCCTAAAGAAACACCCTTAGAACTGCTAGCTACAGCGCTAAAACCACAATCTCTACTAGTAGATGGAGCCGAAAAAGGCACAGATTGAGGCGACCGAAGAGCCGCTAACGGCCGAGGCGCAACCCTACTCTCAGGCTCCTTATACCGCTTGACTGGAGGAGGCGAAGAATCGGCGCCTGAACGCCTCTTTAAGGGACGCGAAACGGGCGAATCTCGCCAAGAGCGCCGTGCGACCGGAGACGAATCGCTTGAATCATTTGAAAGGCGTCTGACCGCAACACCTTTCCAACGCTTAACCGAGCCCTGTTGAGGCGCAACAGGCTCAACAAGAGAGGCGCCTGTCTGTGGGCAAATCCCGATCGACTCCCTTGGACTTCCGGTATGTCTTCTCCCCGGTGCGGGGGAGCTGGACAGTGACCTTTGTCTAGGAGACGTGTCAGGACAGACAGCCGACACCCTCAACTACACTCTTACCTGAGGCCGCTTTCTCCAAAACGTCTTAACTGAATTACCAAGTTGCAAAACCGTATTCGCTATTACCGAAAAATTTTCTGATCTAACCTCGATTCCAGACTGGCAATGGTGTCGGAAGAAACTACACGGGAAGCAGGAGAAGTGGGATTAGTAGGAGGAATAGGAGGTGTAGTTAAAGGAGACATAACAATTTGAGGAGAAACAGAAGGAACAGATGCATCGCAAGACGAAGCAGAGCTAAGTCTACTTTCCCTAAGCGCTGCTTTTCTAATTCTGTCTTAGCTAATTTCTCCGAGTATGAACTAAAAAACTTCCATTGAGAATCAGTCCAATACTACACTCGTTACATGTTCGATCTGCTGAACAAACCTGTCCCCTACACTTAACTTCACATTTAGTGTGAGAATCATACTCTAGCTTGGATAATATAAGTTTTACATCCTGAGATGCAAAACCTAACTCCCGACGGACTAGAATCCGACATGGCAACGCCTAAATAAAAGCAAAATAACAACAACGCCAAAAAAGAGTACTTCACCAATTCCGAAGATCAAATCCACAAGAAAAAAGCGAAGCAAAGTTATCCAACCGCACCGACCACCGATGTTCACCGGACGCCGGCAGGAAAAGAATTGGATTCACCTGGGCAGTTGTACCTGGTTCTCCCGCGAGTGGAGGGAGATGACGTCATCACCACCAGTGTTGGCGACGCCGACGCGCTAAATTTGAATTTAGTATCCTGCCGCTCGTGGAAATCACGGCTCTATAATTGTTCGGTAAGACACTACAATAAAACATCAAATTATTAGTTATAATATTGTCTGTTCGTCACTTTTTATCATTTCACCTAATATATAAATGTTTTAAATTTCCATTACATCATTGTTTTAGCTCAAATGTATTAGAGAAATGAGATAATGATAGATTAATAGCATAATTCTGGCACAAAATTGCACCATATTTGGCATAAATTCTTGCTTGGACCGACTAGCATAATTTAGCAAAACGGTTGGTAACATTGGTGACGCCACTCAGTGACTCAGCATTGTTTAAAGTCCGCAACTAATGTTTACAAACATTCAAACGTGTCGTGTCTTGTACACCTTGCGCGCATTTCGTTTGCTTTTTCGGTGGTATCAACTCTATACGTAGTTACCTTTTGATTCATCATGGGTCCCAACATTACTACTGGCTATCTATTAAAACCTTTTGCTATTGTTAATCTCTGAAATAATGGAAAAGTGTTTACATGGCATCTCGCGTTTTCCTTCTTCAAAATGTTTCCATCATTTCCAACTCCAAAATAAACCTCAAGTTTCGTCTATCCTCTCCTCTGCATGAAAGTGATGAGCGAAAAAAAAAGATTTAATCAAGCACCCTTGCTTGATTTTTTTTTTCAAGCGTAGACATATTCTCAAAAAAAAAAAAAAAAAACCATGAAAACTCACACTTGAGGCGCGCGTTCCAGTAGCAAATGCAATACGTATTTAAGTGTTAGGTTTGGAGTGAAGGCAATGTTACGTACGTAGGTTACATGTGCAGTTCGGTAGCGAATGCAATCTTTAAGCTTTGTTAAGCTTTCCGGTAAAGAAGAAGTTAGTCATAGTTTATATCAGAGAAGCCACTATGCCATATTAAGTGCGTAGTAATCAAGAAATTAAGAAGAATCTTTTATGTCGTACTGTAATTCGTTAATGTTTACGTGTAAGATTTGGTAGTGAAACCAGTTACATACGTAACATGTTCGGTTTGGTAGCAACGCAATCTAAGCTTTTTAAGCGTGCCGGTAAAGAAGAGGTTAGCCTTAGGTTAACTCAGAATCCGCTACGATATACATTAATTATAGAAATTAAGTAGATTCTTTTATGTCTACTGTAAAAATACGTCATTGTTTACGTGTGAGATTTGGTAGTGAAACCACTGTCACATACGTAACGTGTGCCGTTCGGTAGTGAACGCAATCTTAATCTTTGTTAAGCTTGCTGGTAAAGAGGAGGTTAGCCTTAGCTTAATCAGAGAAGCCGCTATGGTATAGAATAATTATAGAAATTAAGACGATTATTTTATGTCTACTGTAAAAAGACGTCAATGTTTACGTATGAGGTCTGGTAGTGACACAGTTTACATATGCAACGCGTGCGCGGTAACGAACGCAATCTGTATGCTTCGTTTATAAGCGTCCTCGTAAAAAAAAAAAAAAGGTTAGCTTGATATTAAACTCAAGAGATGCTGGTACGTAATGGTATAGTAATTAAAGACATTAAGAAGATTCTTTTACTTGTGCGTACGTATATATGTACCATGCAGTACCATAATAATTGTCAAAGTCCAATAAGCTTGAAACTAGTCCTGATATTGGACAATTTGCCGTAAAAGACGCACCTTTTTTAATAAGGACATTTATGAAACAAAATCGTTAGTATCATAACATTACATTTACTGAAAGATAATTTTCAAGCAATTTTGTATACAGTATTGCAGTCGACTACGTAAAAGATTTACCATAAATTAATATCGAATGTAAATGTTTCTAGGCTTATAGCGAGATATGGTTTCTTTACTACCATAGTCCCGATATAAACCACCAGGGCTGTGCTATGGTTTGTTTACATCCTTAAATGCCGACTTACTGTAGGCAAATTTTTGCAAGTTTTTGATAAATATAGATTGGTTTTTTAATTTTAATAGTATTAATTTACTGTAATAATTAGACTTGCTTTTCAATGTTTTTATTATGTTAGCAACACGTTTTATGCCTACCCACTACACTACGTTCTACTTACTATTTACCTAGGTAGCCTATGGAGCTTGGTCAACAATCAGTTGGACACAGGCTAGTTTTCTTTTATACTGTATATTACACAATTAAAATTATAAATATACGTTTAACATGATATTTATTTAACTTTTAACTTATTTAGTTGTAATTTACATGTAATGTATTGTATAAAAAGGCAAGGTTAGGTAATAACTGATGGTCAAGAACGGATTAATCCATTTTCAGTTATTTCTTATGGGAAAACTTGATTCAGTTCTCGAAATAATCGAATTTCGACGCTCCTTCTGGAACGAATTATCGTCGATAACTGAGGCTCTACTGTACTAACAATTGGCATCCCTGATATGGCCTACACTGAAAGCAATTCCTTATGTAAAAGACCGGGGGTTGGTATATCGTGTAGGAACAACTGAATATTCAGCTGTCTTTTCAGTTAATTTACTGTGAAGCAGCAAATCAACCACTTAAAAACAATTAAGACTAAATAAACATGTTTAATTTTCCTAAACAGAATCTCAACTTATCTTCCAAAATATACATAATAGTCTGCGGGGGAATCTTCCCTAACAGGTTTGCAATTCATACGAACACTGCATAAGTCTTATGTTTCATCACTTAGTTAAGGAATGATTTGCCTTACATATATTTTATTCAATTGCTTTAATGAAAACTACAGCAAAAACTTTTTTTTGCACAAGTGAAAATAAACTTGAGAAAATATAATTTAGAATAATATGTGGGTCTCAACCTTACCATCAATTCTAAGTGTGCCATTACTCCAGCAATTTTTCTTCTCTACAGCCCCCTTAAACCTGTAAAGTTAAATGCAGAAGTTACCACTATCAAGCATAACTAACATTATATGCATATGTCTACTTTTAAGGAGCATGATGCAAACAGTAGTTATAAGGACTTATGGGAATATAGATATATACATAGATATTGAATATAGAGTTACAGGACAAAGCTAATGCATATAGGAAATTAAAAAAATGACCAATGCCACAAAAATGAGTGAAATTATTGCACTAACCTGTGTGACTTCTTCACATTTCTTGATTTCACCTGAAACTCCTTTCTATCCTGTGGATAGAAACAAAAACCTACTTTAGGTATTTTGATAGTTTATTTTGAAAATTAAATTTAGATAGGCAATTATGTTATTGTTATAATACAATAAAGTTTGTTCATACTTACCTGGCAGATATATATACGTATAGCTGTATTCTCTGAAGTCCGACAGAATTTCAAAATTCGCGGCACAAGCAGTGGGCGGCCAGGTGGTAGTACCCATTCCCGCCGCTGGGAGGCGGATATCAGGAACCATTCCCATTTTCTATTCATATTTTATAGTGCCACTGTCTCCTGAGGGGAGGTGGGTGGGCACTTAATTATATATATCTGCCAGGTAAGTATGAACAAACTTTATTGTATTATAACAATAACATTTTGTTCATGAAAATGATATTGTTAGAATACAATAAAGTTTTGTACATACTTACCCGGCAGATATATACTTAGCTTATGTCTCTGACGTCCGACAGAAATTCGAATTTCGCGGCACATGCTGTAGGTAGGTCAGGTGATCTACCCCCCTGCCGCTGGGTGGCAGGAATAGGAACCATTCCCGTTCTAGAACCAGATTTTCTCTTCCACCTGTCTCCTGAGGGGAGGCTGGGTGGGCCATTCATCGTATATATCTGCCGGGTAAGTATGTACAAAACTTTATTGTATTCTAACAATATCATTTTGTACATGCAACTTCCCCGGCAGATATATACTTAGCTGATTGACACCCTTGGTGGTGGGTAACGAGACGAACTATTTAAACTGAATAGACAGGTAAACAACATACGTTGTAGGTATAAAAAAAATAAAAATAAAACCTTGGTTTCCGTTACTTGTTCAGACGGAAGATTCCATGGCTAATGCCTAGGAATCTGCTTCGCCTCAAGAGCCTCAGCGAGGATGTGACCTATGGCTAAGAGTTCTTGTGGGTATGTCGATGGGGTCTTATCCATTTACTCGACAGAGCCTCTTACATGACATATGCCTATGCCTAGTGGCATAATTAAGGAGGGCACAACACCGATCCCGATCACCTGATCCTAACACGAGGGTTAGTGCTTAAGTTGAAAAGAGTTATCCCCAAACTCCTTTCAAACAACCCAAAGAAAAAACACGACGTTAAATAAAAATTTAACTCACTAGTTTAAGGATCAGTATCGGCTCCCTATCCCAGCAATGTATCCGCAGGACACGTATCAACCAAGAGAGAAGGATCTCTCGTAGGTTATCTTGACATCCTTCGGATATGGGAAGTCAACACAGAGTTGCATCTCCCGTATGTGACAGCTAATATGTCCTTTATGACATATTGTTAAGGAAAGAACAAGAATTCAGAAAAGCTCGCACTTCATGCGCTTTTAATTCTCAGCTGTTTGAAGGAATCATCAATGCACTTGTCAAGTGCTTAGGAGATCACATTGTCTCAAAGAAGGCCAGGGCATTCTTTGATATAGATTCTCTTCTGGGTGAAGCCTGGAGCCTGGCTAGCGCTTCGTGCCTGGCAGGCGCCTAGCGCCTGTCTAGCGCCTCGCACCTGGCTGGAGCCTTGTGCCTGAATGGCGCCTAGAGCCTGGCTGGAGCCTCGCGCCTGGCTGGCGCCTCGCGCCTGGCTGGCGCCTGATTGGCTCCTCTCTCCTGGCTAGCGCCTCGCGCCTGGCTGGAGCCTTGTGTGGTCTGGCTGGCGCCTTGCGCCATGGAGCTTGGCAGAAGACTTCATGATTACTGGTCTATGAGTCTGCATGCCTCAAGAGTTTCAGCGAGGTAGGGACCTATGACTGACAAACCCTTCTGGATCATGTCAATGGGGGCTAGCCCGCTTACACGACAGAGCCTTCTCGGATCGTGCCAATGGGGGCTGACCCACTTACATGGCAGAGCCTTACCTGTATCATATCAATGGGACTAGCCCTCTTACATGACAGAGCTTTAGGTTTCTCTTTACTGGAAGGAGCCTTGCGCCTGGATGGATCCTCAATCCTGACTGGAGCCTAGCCTTGAAGGAGCCTGGCACCTGGATGGCGCCTGGCTGGCTTCTAGAGCCTGGCTGGCTCCTAGAGCCTGGCTGGCGCCTCGCGCCTGGCTTGGCTCCTCCACACTTGCTGGAGCTTCGAGCTTGGAAGAGTCTCTAGGCTGTCTGGCGATGTCCACATCGGACACTCTTATATCTGTCCGATTTGTTCGCCTCTAGCGCATTTGCGCCAGGTTTGGAGGCCCGCTACCTTCTCAGTATCCGACCATGACGAGTTCCTTGGAACTGTCCGCCTCTGGCGTTTTTCGCCTGTATTGCATTTTGGCGCCTGGCTGGCGCTACATTGTCCGAGAGTCCTGAACAACCACATAGTCTATCAGGAGACTGGAGAAGGGTGGAAGAAATTCTTCCCCTTTGATCTTTTGCCCCTGGCAAGGGGAGGTGATTGTAGTCAGCTACATGCCAGTAGACGACAGGATATCTAACAATACGAGAGAGAAGAGTCTTCCTCCGAGGAGGATCCTTCGTGAATACTTCCTTTGCTAACGAGATCCTTTCTTACATGTTGATGAGGTTCCTCGTTGCAGAATCTTTTCCCTAATCCTTGCCCGAAGGAAGGGAAGGAGTCTGGAAGTCGAAGGAGACTCCGAGCTGAAATTGGGCGGAACCCTGATTTCTAGCTCTTATTGTATCCTTCTGAATACCTTCTGGGAAGCATTTCGAACCCTCATACGCACCCCGAAGACTCTGTAGGCAAAACGTTTAAAAACCATACTCTTCTTCTGTAGATGAAAAAGTAAGTACCCTGCCTGGGCAACGAAACTTCTATCTGAAAGCGTTGCGTCAGGAATAGAGGGTTTTAGTTCTTTTGCCAGACATACTATGCTGGCAAGAACCCATTGCCGAGTCTCCATTGAATCTGATGCAAGATTCCAATGCACAAAAAATTCACTTGTCTTCTTGGTCGTTTTAGGGCTAGAGAAACAAAGAATTCCTTCATAAACTTTCTCAAAGAAGTTTGATGAGGAGCAGTTCTATTTGTCGGAACACGGAATCTGTGGCCACAAAAAGATCCCATTCGAAGTACATGATATCCTACTCTTTGTTGTAATTGCGGTATCGTATAAGATCCCGAAGATCTTAATCTTCTGTTATCTCTAATTCCCCTTGTAGAGACAGAGTATAGCCTTTGTGAAGAAAGAACCTCGCTATGTGGTTCACAGAGGTATCGGAAGAGGACAGTTTCCTCATTCCATCTAGCACGATCTGCAGCAATTCTATGTCTTAGCCATGACTATTGTCATTTACCTTGAAAAATCCTCTCATTCATGTCCACTTCTGGGTCAGTCTGCACGCGGAAATACTCAGAGTGGAGAGGTTTTTCAGGTCTATTTATAATAAGATTCTGATAGAATATCCAGATACTCTTGGAAAAAGCCTTACGAAAACATGCTGTGAGAAGAACGTGACTTCTGTGAATCCAACTTCTCTAAGGCCAAAATGAGGCATTCATCCTCTCTTCCTTTGACGCCCATTTATCTTAATATCTGTTAAGAATTTATAACTAGGGGAAAAAAGACTAAAATTTATTCCCCTTCTTTAAATTAAAGATGTCGTATATTGCTACCTCTCTTGGTTCGAGGAAAAGGAAGCAGTCTATAGGAAGCCTGTTCGTCTTCTACCTTGCGAAGAGATCTATGAAGAAGACTTTCCGCAGGTTCTCAAAACTCTTTTCAATAAATGTTAGACATACGTTAACAGTTATTATTTCGATCGAGAAGGTTCTCACGACATGCAAAATCTTGCATCGAACCTTTAAGGATCGTTACGTTCCGTGTCTGTTCCCAAATAGGTTCTCTTTTGTTAACGCGAACAAGGGGCTGAAAAAAGAGATTCTCGGATGTCTTTGCGATATGAGAGAGTCGTGGAATTGGCCTAAGTGATTAAAATAAATCATTTCATCATTCCTTGTAAGCGACCCCTTTCCGATTAAATGAGTAACGAAATCAGGAACGAATCTTGCCGTTACCGAGCCTCCGAGAGGCTACTGGTTTGTTTGTTTGTTTGTATGGTGTTTTTCTTTAACGTGACTTCCAGAACGAACGTCGAGAGTGAACTTCTATCACCAGAAATCCACATCTCTCACTCCTCAATGGAATGGCCGAGAAACGAACCCGCGACCACCGAGGTGAGAAGCAAACACCAAACCAACCACTACTGGACTCTTAGGTTAATAAATCGCTAAAACGAGAAAATATCTTGGCTGGCGCTTCTGGCGCAATTTGCGCCAGGCTGGCGCTTCTGACGCTTTGCGCCAGGCTGGCGCTTCCTTCTAGTTCTTTTAAGGTTATGTGCCAGAACATCTGTGCCCTTATGGTACCCGACATCCTTCACGTGTTAATTCCGTTCTTAGTAGGAAAAAACTTTTATATGCGTAGTATAGTCCATTCAGGGAAACAACTTCTGCCACTAAGAGAATATTTCCCATCCGACTCACCCATCTTCTCTTGAGCAATATCCGATTCTAAAAAGGTTTGTGTGCGTTTCTCGAAAGGATGAGAGAATTATATTATATCGTGCTCTGCCGTATTAGAATCCTTTATAATACTGTCACATTGTGGTAAACAGCATTAATCTAGGAAACCTTTGTAAGGATACTAGGAATTCTGTAGTTAACCTCGGTATGTGCATAAGACTTGACCATACCGTAGTCTTAAAGTGAATTCTCTTCTACTACATTCATCTTCTCACTAAGCATGTACTCCTAATAAGCCATGCGTTTTCGTAAAGCCATGAGAGCATCATATAATATAGAGTTCCGCTGCGTTAAAGAATCCTTTAATAATGTTACCTAACGGTAAACAGCATTGAAATTTTGTTGTAATATCTTTCTTATTGAAAGCTTCTTAGCAAAAACAGGGCAAGACATATTATTTTAATTTGAGTGTTATATGATACTTTGCTTAACTATCCCCTCAATCCGAGATTGTAGGGGAGAGACACGGTTAGTTATTCCATCCCGCAGGAGAGAGACATGTAACCAACCACTCATGACCGACACCTACATGTTACTGCGTTGGTCGACTCTCTAAGGCGCGATAGCAGTCTCCGTTAGCCGTCTGGCCTTACTCTTCTAGAGTTGCCAGCTACTCCATTAAATAAAGGAATCTTATTTAATTATAATCGAACTTCAGGAAGTTCTTATTCATGCATATTTAAGCGAAACAAGACTTCGATAAATCTAGAAGCTAAGTAGGTGTTGTCTTAACAATCCCTTTAAGCGTAGTCCTTCCTAGGGAAATTCCTGGAAGGATACTGGTAATTGAGTTGCTCTGCAAAGAAGTAACTACGGTATGTGTGATTTTGCCGTACGTATTCTCATACAGCAGAGAGACTACTACCTTCTTTCCCATGCCGAGGCAGATAGAGAAAGGAAAAATTTTACTGTCTTCGTTCTTTTCGTTAATAGAATGATAGAAAGAGTATATATATCTCCTTAAGGAAGGAAGTTAATCCAGGAAACTCTCTAAATCTTCGTGATTTCCTCATAAATCGCGGAAGAGACAGAATTCCTGTTCATCTGTAGGGTTTACGGAAGGAAGTAGATATTTCCTATCCGCCATCATACCCAAACGTCGATGAGGTTCTTATAAGAAAAACTCCCAAAGCTCTTGCCTCTTCATAACGAGGGAAGAGCATGAATGAAGGAGAGAGTCCGCATTGAGAGGAACTGCCAAACACAGGAGTCTTCTGAATAATGAAAAAATGGCTTCTCTTAGTATCAGAATCCTTCTGACAAACGCGACGGCGTTGCTCAAGTTAAAAACTCAAAGAGGAGCCTCGCGGACTGACCCTCTCTCTCATAAGAAGATTTGGAATATTCTGGCGCCTGGCTCCTTGCGCCTAGCGCCTGGATAGTTCCGCGCGCCTGGAAATGTTCCGCACGCTAGAAAGGAGACTCGCCCCTGGAAACGTTCGCTTGCGTGTAAAGGTCCCGTGCGCCCTGATAGTTCCGAGCGCCTACTAGACCCCTTTTAGAAAGAGCCTCTTGCCCGGAAACGTTCAATGGAAGGATCGTTCTGATTGCCACTGTACTATAAGGCTCCTTGCTCTAGCCGTCTGTTTTTCTGGCGCAATTTGCGCCCAGGCTTGGCGCTCGTCTGAAGGCGCCTTGCGCCAAGAAAAATTTTCTAGAACGCGGCTCGCGCTCAGTTGCTAGAACGCGGCTCGCGCTCAGTTGCTAGAACGCGGCTCGCGCTCAGTTGCTAGAACGCGGCTCGCATTTGGTTGTAGGAACGCGGCTCGCGCTAGTCTGTTTTCTGGAACGCGGCTCGCTGCTGGCTGTTGGAACGTGGCTCACGCTGGCTTGCTGGAACGCGGCATCCTAAGTTCCTGGCTGGCTCTTGCTCAGTGTTCTCTTAGTTTTCAGAGAACGCGCTAGATCATCAAAACATATACATTCTTCGTCTTTTCGGATGTAAGTTGAAGAGACGCACTTTTTTAAGGATGCCCTTTCAATGGCTATCCTTGGCAGTCTGGGACGCTCTACAGAACCTGCCGAGGGGACGCCTGACCGGTGGGGATTCTCTGAAACCCCCTTACGGCTTTCGACATTCCTTCTCCCCTGGGCTTGGGAGCTTGAAAGAGGTCTAGGCCTGGGAGCGAGACAGAGCCGATCAGACGCACCCTCCACTGCAATGGGGAACACTAGTAATCACTTCTTACCTTTCAATAGCTCGCATTTTGAGCCACAATCCTTGTCTTCAAATTGCAATTATGAATTTGAAGTTTCTGCGAAGTAAGAAGGTGATGAGGATGCAACACTACTAGTACTGTTAATACTCTAATTGCTCGTTAGTACGAGTTTCCAAAAAACTTTTAAAAGAAACGTATCTAGTTACATGCTTTACTGACTCCCTAAAGTAGGAAGTCAGTATATTTCCTCAATCAATTCTAACACTTATTACATGTATTAATGAATAAATATTAATATTTCCCTTTCTTGCAAACTATGTGAGTGTCTACCGAAAATTTCGGTAGTTACACGTCATATATTCTTCGAAATTTTCGAAGCCAAATTCATTAAAAAGTTAATAAAAGCGTATGCCGAACCAAAGACCCAGTACTTCCCTGCAAAAGACAGCCCAGAAGATCGATGGCGATGAAAAACGAAAATCAAGTCAGGAGGTAGCAACAACATATGTTGACACTACCGCGACAGAGAAAATCTGGTTCTAGAACGGGAATGGTTCCTATTCCTGCCACCCAGCGGCAGGGGGGTAGATCACCTGACCTACCTACAGCGTGTGCCGCGAAATTCGAATTTCTGTCGGACGTCAGAGACATAAGCTAAGTATATATCTGCCGGGGAAGTTGCATGTACAAAACTTACCTGTCAGATATATATATAGCTGAATCCCACCTTTGGAGGGTGGAAAGAGACAGAATAGGATTTTAGGAAACAAATCTATGTAGATGATAGACATCTTGTTTCCCTACCTTTTAGCATAGCTGAGTTCGTGATTACTGTTACCAAAGTCTGCTTCTGCTTTACTAGAGTTGCCAGCGAGGTAGAGACCTGTAATGCTGGTGCGCTCTAGATGATCTGTCAACGGGGGCGTGACCACAATGTGACTAGACCATATGTCCATACTTCTGAGGCCAACGAAGGTAAAACCACCACCTGACCTAACCTATCAAAGTTAGTTCCATAACTTCTAGGCTAAAGAAAGGGAACGCGCCTCAAGCGACCGACCCTTCAAAGTTAAAAGCACACCTATCCCTTTTCTATAGGATAGGATTCGTGCTGCTTCCTGCCCCCAATAATATATCTACGGATATGTATGGTCCTAGCGACTTGCAGATCTCATATGACGTCTTCACATCCCGCCGGGAGTGTGAAGCGAACACAGAGTTGCTTCGCTAAAAACGTGGCACTCAGGATGTTACTGAGTGTCATGCTCTGTTGAAATGCTTTCGAGGCCGCGCCCTCACCTCTTGAGCATTCAGTTTAAAAAATCTCAAATCTTTCTGCAAACATAATGAATGAGACTGTTTAAAAGAACTCCTTAACTATAACGCCAGGGTGTTCTTGGACATGGGCAAGTCTGGTCTTTTTACGGAACACCGCAGATTGTCCGAATGACCTCGACTTCCTTTAGTTTTATCAAGATAAAACTTGAGAGCCCCGACATGGCACAGGACTCTCTGTGGCTCTTGCCTGATAATTTGTGCCATTCCCTTGATCTCCAGCCCTCTGGGCCAAGGGTTAGATGGGTATTCGTACTTAGCACGAAAGGAAGCCTTAGAGGGCCACCGCATTATGTTTTCTAAAGCCAAAACCTCTGATGATGGCTAAAACCTCACTAACCCTCTTTGCCGTAGCTAGAGTGGTTAGAAAATTAGCCTTTCTGGACATGTGTATAAGTTTACAGAAAGAAAAAGTCGAAATGCTGACATCCGGAACTTCAGACCACGTCTAAGTTCCATGACAGCTTCGATCTAGACAATTTCAAGATTTCCACAGACCTCAAAGATCGTGAAGGGCTTTATTGTTTGACAGATCCGAATCTCTGAGCCTAGAGGCCGTCAACAACATATTTCCGTCTTCTACAATAGTTGCGGACTGTTTTTGGAGGGTGGGATAGCTTATCCCATACTTCAGACGGAAAGGGAAGACGGTAAGTAATACACAGAGTTCAAGGTGGAGGAACAGTCTTTCTTCCTACACTATCCCCAGAAACGGTCCAGTCCAATGGTTACACTGCAAAATAGGCAGCACTGCTATGTCTTGGAAATGGGACTTTGCCATTAACTTGAAGATCCTCTCGCTTCTCTACAATCTGAGCGCATTCAGACTCAGAGCGGAGAGGTTTTAGGGACCTCTCGAAGCGAGGCTGTTAGAGTAGACCGATTCTCTCGGGAAGGGTCCTTGGAAAGTGCACTCTGAAGGACGTGGCCTCTGTGCATCCAGCCTCTCAAAGACCAACCTGGAGCGATCAGCGTCTTTGTCGCTCCCTCTGATGCCAGCAATTAATTATATTCCTACCCTAAGCTTTGAATAGGGGAAAAGAGACTAACCAACTATCCCCATTCCATACTATAGGATGGCGTCTATTGCTACTGCTCTCGGATCGAGAATAAGGGAGCAACGTAGAAGCTTCTTCTTCGTCTTCACTATTGCGAAGAATCTACGAAAGTACGACCGCAGAGTCTCTACAACTCTCGACTCACTTCTAAACGAGGATTACTCAGTTTGGAAGTTGCTGTTGTCGATCGAGAAGATCCGCACAGACGTGTACTCGTGTAACAAACCTCTTGAGGATCATTACGTTCTATGCTTATGCCCATAACCATCTCTCTCCTCTTGAGACATGAGAGAGCTGTGGAATTATCTAAGATGATTTTGACCACTCGGCCAAAACTCACTCTTTTAGGAACTGGAGAGCCAACCAAATTGCTCCCAATTCTTTTTAGACTATGTGCCAGGACATCTGTACCTCTGTCTAGATGCCTGGCACCCTCTCGCTATCACCTAAGGTGGTCGTCAACGCATTGAGAGATGTTAGAATTATTTCTAGATTTTTTATGTTATTTCAGTTCTCCGTTAGGAAAAACTGTAGAGGTCTGAATTGCAGTCTATTCAGGGAAACAAGCTTCTCCAGAGAGGAAATGGTCCCCAGCAGACTCATCCATTCCCTCACAAAGCATGCTTCCTTCCCTAAAATGACAATTTGTCCAAAATTGCATTTTTCCTAACTATACAAACCTGAGGTCCTTTTACAATAGGAAGGTTACTAGTGGCAGCTGGATAGGTCGTAAGCTTTCGAACAAGGGGTTCGGTAGTTAACTGCTTGTCCGACAGGCGCGCGCGCGCGACTGGGAGGTAAACAATCACTTTTGCTTTTGGCCCAAGCAAAAAACTGCAGTGAGGGGTGGCATGAGGTGGGACTATGTGTAAAAGGACCTCAGGTTTGTATAGTTAGGAAAAATGCAATTTTGGACAAATTGTCATTTGTTCCGACACGGCATACAAACCTTCGGTCCTTTTACAATAGGAAGACTCGCTTCTTGGTGGGAGGAATCTGAGTCTTTTGTGAACAGACTGGTGTTCGCCCAACCTTGGAATGCCTCCCTGGTCGTAAGAGCGAGGGAGGGATCCAAGCCTCTGTCCGATTGATCGGGGTGTGCACCGCAGGATCAATGGTCAGACCTCTGGACCAAAGTACCAGCAATGTAAGAACTTGTTCCTGTACAGGAGCAAATATAAAGTCATGGATTCTCTTGTTGGCATCCACTTCCCCCCCCTTGTAGGAGGAAGTGGTGGATATTCTGCTTCTATCCCTTGTGAAAGGGATAGAATGGGGCTCTGTCATATAGCTCACCTGCATCTCATCCTCATCCAGCGTAGTGACGACCGTGACCCTCTGCCCACAGGTAGAGGAGGAGGAAAAGATGGGAAGAGAAGCCAGTCACTCACTCATTCACACATCCATCCGCACAGTCACACCAGGACTCGATGCTGTTCAGCCTGCGAGGGTCTGGGTTATCTACACAACTTGTTGAGCAGCCACCAAGGGTCCCAAGGAAAAGGTATCCAAGGACCTGTGGGCAATATCCCGAAGGTAGAAGGAGGTGAAGGTAGTCTGGTTAGACCAGACACCTGCCTTCAGGACCTACGCCACGGATAAGTTCTTACGAAACGCCAACGAGGGGCCAATACTTGACTTCGTGAGCTCTCGGACGGGACGTACGGATGTCGTCACTACCATCAGCCTCATACGCCCTCCAGATGACCCCACGCAGCCAGAACGAAAGAGTGTTCTTGGATACTTCTTTCTTGGTTACCCCGGTGCTAACGAAGAGGCGTCGACACTCAGGCCTGAGGTGCCGAGTTCTCTTCAGATAGTGCCATAGCGCCCTCACAGGACAAAGCAGCATCTCATCCGCATCATTATCGGTGAAGTCCATTAGGGAGGGAATCGTGAAAGACTCGAACCTGTCGTCAGGGACCGAAGGTTTCTGAGTCTTCGCAACGAAGTTCAGGACGAAATCGAGCGTCACAGATCCCCATCCCCTGGAGTGTCGTACATCGAAGGAAAGACCATGAAGTTCCCCTACTCTCTTCGCCGATGCCAGGGCCAGCAAGATGAGGGTCTTGAGGGTCAGATCCCTGTCTGACGACTCTCGGAGTGGCTCAAAGGGTCTTCGAGTCAAACTCCTAAGGACGAGAGTCACATCCCACGCAGGGGGCCTGAGTTCCCTGGGTGGGCAAGACCTTTCGAAGCTCCTCATGAGCAAGGAGATCTCGAACGAGTTCGAGATGTCCAATCCCCTCAGTTTCAGGACTAGTGCCAGGGCGGCTCTATATCCTTTGACTGTGGGGACTGAGAGGAGCTTCTCTCGGCGAAGAAAAACGAGGAAATCCGCTACCTACTGAAGAGTGGCTCTGAGAGGAGATATACCCCGTCTACGACACCAACCACAGAAGACGGCCCACCTCCCCTGGTACACAGCTGCAGAGGACTGACGGACGTTTCCAGCCATCTCTGTTGCTGCGCTACGAGAAAAGCCTCTCGTTCGCAAGAGATGGTGGATAACAGCCAGCCGTGAAGACGAAGGGACTGGACTGTTTGGTGGTACCGCTCTACGTGTGGCTGGACGAGAAGGTTGTGCCAAGGGGGAATCTCTCTCGGTTCTCCTGCGAAAGAAGCCAGCAGGTCCGGATACCAAATGGCCTGGGGCCATTTGGGAGCCACCAGGATCATCCTGAGATTCGGGGTGACCAGTGCTCGACTGATCACCTTGCGAATCAGGCTGAACGGGGGAAAGGCGTAAGCGAAGAGGTTGTCCCACAGGTGTTGAAGAGCGTCCTCTGCAGCTGCCCATGGGTCCAGCACGGCTGAAAAGAAAACCTGAAGTTTTCTGTGTGCCGGGGGGTGGCGAACAGATCCACGACTGGTCGCCCCACAGGTCGAAGAGCCTTTCCGCCACGTCCTGGTGTAGAGACCATTCGGTCCCTATCACCTGATCCTGACAGCTGAGCTTGTCTGCTACTACATTCCTCTTCCCTGGAATGTAGCGTGCCGACAGCTCTATTGAGTGAGCCTCGGCCCACTCGTGCACCTGCCGAGTCAACTGGTACAACAGGAGAGACACTAGGCCCCCCTGTTTGTTGACGTAAGCCACCACCGTGGTGTTGTCGCACATCAACACCACTGAGTGTCCCATCAAGCAGTCCTGAAACTCTTGGAGCGCGAGAAACGCTGCCTTGAGTTCCAGTACATTGATGTGAAGGTGCTTGTCGTGCTCGTCCCACACTCCTGAAGTCAGCAACTCCTCCAGGTGTGCGCCCCACCCCTCGGTCGATGCGTCTGAGAACAGCTGCATCTCTGGGGGGGGAGTGCACAGAGGCACTCCCTTAAGAGGTTCCTGTCGTCCAGCCACCAGGCTAGGTCCTGCCTTACCTCCGGTGTCAGCGACACTGGAAAGCTCGGGGGATCCGTTGCCTGTGACCAACTCTCCTTTAGTCTCCACTGAAGAGACCGCAGGTGAAGACGCCCGTGAGGGACTAACTTCTCGAGTGACGACAGGTGTCCGATCACGACTTGCCATCGCTGACTGCCTGTTCCCTGCCGAGACAGGGACTGGCCCATCTGCCTCCCTGAATCTGCTGATCCGCGAGTCTACGGGGAAGACTCGCCCTGCTACCGTGTCGATCAGCATACCCAGGTACTTCATTCTCTGCTTGGGCTTGAGATCGGACTTCTCGAAGTTCACAACGTTACCCAGATCGCAACAGAACTCGAGTAGTCGATCCCTGTCCTGCAGCAACTGCGAGCGGGAGCTCGCCAGGACTAACCAATCGTCGATATACCTCATCAGAACGTATCCCGTGCGAATGGGCCCAACAGACACCAGAGTGAACACTCGTGTGAACACCTGTGGGGCGGTTGAGAGCCGAAGCAAAGTGCCCCCCCTGAATTGGTACACCGTCCCGTCGAGGATGAAGCAGAGGTACTTTCTGGAGACTGATGATGGGTATTTGGAAATACGCATCCTTCAAGTCCACTGAAAGCATGAAATCGTTCTCCCTGATGGAGTCGAGCACTGAACGTGCCGTCTCCATCGTGAACCGGGTCTGGCGAACAAACCGGTTCAGGGGAGAGAGATCTATCACCGGGCGCCAGCCCCCCGTAGACTTTTCCACCAGGAAAAGACGACTGTAGAAGCCCGGTGACTGATCCGTGACGATCTCTACAGCTCGTTTGCTTAGCATGGTCTTGATCTCCTGTCTCAATGCTACGTCCTTCGAAGATCCTGGAACGTACTACTGCTGTTGGACCGGGTTGGAGGTGTGGGGTGGCCGAGATTCGAAGGGTAATAGATATCCCTCCCGAAGGACATCTACTATCCAGGTCTCGGCGCCGTAGCGCTGCCAAGTTGCCCAATGGCTGGCCAGGCACCCCCCCACCCCCACTTCCTGGCAGTAGGTGAGGGGGTGGTAACGCCGTCCCTAGCGTTTCCCCCCTTTCTTCGACTTCTTCCCAGAGCCTCCTCGCGAGAAGGAGGGCTGGGAGGAGGGCTGGTTACGGCCTCCCTTTGCAGAGACGAAGAAGACAGAGTCTTTCCCACGTGGCTTCGACGCGACTACCGTCTTAGCCACCGTGGAAGCGCTAGCCAAGCCTCTTTGGCTTGGCCGACAGTTCGAGGCTGCCCAGAAGCCTTCGAAACTGCCTGGTGTACCAGACGGTCACTGTCATCAGTGCACCGTCTGTCCACCGCAGCGTCCACCATCTCTCCTGGGAAGAGAGATGGGGAACTCCGTAACGGTCCATTGCGAAGTCCCAATGCCGCTTCACGCCCAGCCGCCCTGGATACTCGAGTAAGGACAGCGTCCCTACGTCAGAGAACCAGGTTGGCCCACAGGTTTACCATCTGGTGGGCTAGGAAGGAGATGGCTCTTCCCCCAGACTGGCAAAGCCTCCTGAAGGCCGAGTCTTCTTCGGGAGAAATTCCCCCGGAGTTGGCTGCGACCTTAGACACCATGAGGGACCACAGGTCTATCCAGGAGACGGCCTGGAAAGCTGCCATGGCAATGGATTCCAGACCGAGTGCCTCTTGCTGCGAGAACCATAGGTTCTCTGACAGGAGCTGCTGCAGAGACACACCCGGCGTTAGCCTGGCTAACTCCGGGTTCACCTGTTTGGGCGGCATCGGGACTTCAGACGGCACGTAGAAACGCCGCTGTCGCAGTAGAGGAGGCGGAAGCAGCTTGCTCGACCTGCCAGACTTGAGAGAGCCGTCTTGTCCGGAGACAAGAGACTCTACCTAGTCCAGCACTGAGTCGGCAAGCTCCGATCGCAGCAATCCCACCGTCGGTCTGGGTTCCCTCTTCGGGCCCCAGAACAACTCGAGCCGGGACGTGGGCTCGGAAGGTGGGAGCGGCGATCCTTCCCCGAGGTCGTTGTGCTGACGGATCAGCGCAATTACCTCGGCAAAGTTCCTCTGGATCTCCGGAGTGACTGCATCCTGAGGAGTAGGACCATCCAGTCCCTCGAACAGGAGCAGCTCCCAAGACCCTCCCCCCTCGAGGGGGGGAACAGCGACAGACCCCTCTCGGTCTCCTCCAGCCACTTGCGCATACGTCCTGGCCGGTCCAAGAACCGTGCCTGGCACGTAAGGCGTCGTGGTGGGATCATGAGGGGCGCACTCCTCACGATCACTCCTCAATACCTCGCTCCTCCCGGTGTAACCCGAGGAAGTTGAAGGTACGGAAGAGGCAGACCTGACGCTCCCCCCTCGCTCGCTGGCAGAACCAGCAGGCTTGGAGGGCTGCAGGCGATCGCCAACCCGCGGTGGCGATCGAGCTGCAGGCCTGGTCGAGCCGTCTCGCTGTGGAGAACGGCTGGACTGAGCACAGCGGCCCCGATCTCGAGTGTCAGAAGAGCTGGTGCTGGTTGCCGTACCCGATCGCTCTCTGTGAGAGCGACGGTCAGGCGACCTGCAGGCTCCACTGTCACGGTGAGACCGGTGCTTGTCCTCACGGCACGTCACGTCGCTGGTACCAGCCACACCTCTTCCCAGCCTCAGCCCGTGGCCGGTCGTGGACCGTCACGTCAGCCCGGGTAGCCAGCTGGTCGCCGCGAGAGCGAGAGCTGGTCTGGTGAGAGTCGCATGAGCGGCTGTCACCAGTCTTCCGCTCCGTGCCGTGAACCTGACGCTGAGCTGGCTCAGAGGTCTGGTTCCTGGCTGCACGGTCGCTGGTGGGCGACCGTACACTCGGTACCTCCCGCGAACGAGAGGCCGAGACGGATCCTGCTGCCGTGGCAGAACCACTGACAGCAGGCGAGGAGGTGCCAGTGTTAGCCGACACCCCTCTGGTCCCCGTAGTCTTCTTCCTTGCGGAAGAAGAGACGGGCCCTGCTCCCGAAGGAGCAGGATGACCAGCGGAAGAACCCCCCCGTCTCACCGGAGCGAGACGGGCCCTTAGAAGTTCCCGAAGGAGACTTCTTAGGGGGGGAGGAGGCAACCTTCTTCTTAGTCTGTGAAGCCTTAGAAGATGAAGGGGGAGAGGCGGCAGAAGAAGACGACGACGACGACGACGAAGAAGACGACGACGACACCTTCCTCCTCTTCCTCTTCTTCTTCGTCAGCTTCCTCAGGACCGATGTCAAATCAGTCATCCAGGGCGGAGCCGGGGCTGCTGTTGCCGAAGCAACAGGGCCCGACGCACCTGTCCGAACAGATCGACATCGGGAGCAGCGGCGCCACGAACAGGAACGACATCAGCAGGTGCAGGCATCACAGGAACAGCAGGAACGGAGACGGAAGGAACGGCAGCGGTGGTCGGCAACATCACGTCACTCATCAGCGGCTGGGCAGGTACGGCAGGCTGTACAGGCAGACCAGGTGGACGGACCAGCGGCACCGACATCCTAGGCACCGGCGGGAGGTCCAGGGGCGAGCTCTTCGGGCACACGAAGTCCGGTCGAGGCAGCAAGGCAAACCCAGGCGGCGGCGGCATCACACTCCCCCGTGGTACGGCGATCGGCCCCTGCACCGATGAAGTTGGTGTTACAGACACCGCGTGCGGGGAATACACCAGATGAGGGGGTGAAGCATAGCCAGGGGTCGACAGGGTCGTGGTAGTGGTGGTCACCGTGGCATGCGTGACCGCAACAGAGCCAGCTAGATGGTAGAGCAGCCCCTGGACACTCGGCACTCCCTGCAAACCCAACGATGCCCACACCTGTCCAAGGTCGTCCTTCGCAGCAACAGCACCTGAGGAAGCAAAGGTCGGGTGATTAGCAGGAGCCTCTACCCGTCCGTGCGATGTAGACGAACGGATAGAGGACCCAGAGTACAACTCAACGTCAGGGTACCTAGCGCCCTCCTCCACACTCGACAGATCGGGTGAGGAGAAGGACCTGGAAACCCCCCCCCGCAGGTGAAGGCGCCAAACGTGGGAGCTGAGCAGGGGGCAGGAAAGAAGACGAAGTGTCCGTAACCAAAGGAGTCGCAGGAGAGCTCTCCGACGACTCCTTTGTCTGCCTTCGTTTCTTCCTACCCTCGTACAAGCCCCACTGCGCCTCCGACCAAGACATACAAACATCACAGGGCTCGGCACGGGTACACTTACGCCCCCGACACTGAGCACACAAAATACTATGGGGATCAATCTCTGGGAACAAGCGGAATTTTCCGCATTTACGCCCTTCGGTACCCGAGCACAATCTCCGGAGAGTAGCGGGGCGTGGAGAATCCATAATCGATCAACTTTTCACTTGCAATAATGAAAAATAAAGAAATTATTGTACTTACAATGATTCACACAAAGAGAAAACACAACCATACAACCAAGAAAGCAAACGACGAGAAGCGGGCAGAGAGCGTAGAACACACACGTCCACTCGCTGTGAGGCCGAAAGCAAAAGTGATTGTTTACCTCCCAGTCGCGCGCGCTCGCCTGTCGGACAAGCAGTTAACTACCGAACCCCTTGTTTGAAAGCTTAGGACCTATCCAGCTGCCGCTAGTAACCTTCCTATTGTAAAAGGACCGAAGGTTTGTATGCCGTGTCAGAACAAAAGGCTGCGCTGCATAAACAGGAGAGCATTATATAGTGATATGCCGCGGTAGACTCGTACAGAACTCTATTACAGTGCGGTAAACCGCATTGAACAGGTCTAAGAGATATCTCTGTTGAAACTTTCTAAGTAAACGGAAGGCATGTTCATTCATGATTACTAGAAATCCTCTCAACCCGAGGCTAAAAACCATGATTATAGGGCAGAGATACGGCTAGTCAGCCATTCCCGCAGGGGAGAGAGACATAACCGACCGCGCATGTCAGAGAGCTAGCCGGTACTGCGTTAATCACAGTAACAGCAGCCTTCATTCATCGTCTCGCACCATTCTGCCTGAGTTGCCAGCTACTCCATTTACGAAGGAATAGGTATGATATTATCGAGCAAAAGGAAACTCTCAAGCAGGCATAAATAAACGAAACAGAATTCACTAATTGCAGAAGCTGAGTTGTTGTTGTCGTAACAATACCTTAAGCGTTGTTCTTACCCTGGAAACTTTTGGAAAGTTAAAGGGAATATTGAATAAATACACTCAGAACAACAGTCCTTTCGGTTGCTATCCGTAGAGGTAAATACGATATGCGTATACAGTGGGGCCTCGTTATCCACGGGGGATAGGGCCCAGAACCCCCCGTGATAAGTAAATACCCGTGTTATCCTGATACCCCCCTCAAAAATTGCTTAAAACTGCCTACTTTAATAGTTAACCCACCCAAGACCACTATTCCAATGTTTATAACTGTAACTACTTAGTTCAAACACCAAATATGTTTTCAACTATCACCTAAAACTAAATTCAAGACAGTTTTAAAGTTATTGTACAAAATTAGCCTTAAAAAATAAATGTAGTATATGTACTACTGTACATATGTAGCCTACTAGCCTATGGATTACAGCTAGAAGCCTACATATGCATGGTGGGCCTCTTTTTTTTTTTTTTTTTTTTTTTTTTTTTTTTTTTTTTTTTTTTTTACAAGGAAAGAGAGGATGAGTGGTAAGGAGAACTATACAAATTAGTAAATCATATGGGTACTCACCAACAATCTATGTTGATAAAAGATGGCGACGATTTTGCAGTGCAATCCAGTAATATAATAACGATAATGCTACCAGCAGTATGCAGCGAAACATCTCTTCCCTTCGTCACAACACGTTAATATTATTCCACGTTAAAAACCTTGTCCATCTGACCTTTAGGCATCTTTCCCATAAGAGTCAAAAGAATCAAGGGCTTTTGTTTTGGATGCCACATAATTAACTCGTTTATATGGGTACAATTTAAAGAACGCGCCGCACACCACATTTCATAACAACAAACAAAACTTGAACAAACGTGAGTATGCCAGTGTTGCCAACTGGGAATGGCAATTTCTTGCTAGATTTTGTTCCATAAAAGGCTAAAAAAAATCACATACAGTATATACTCGAATAACGTGCAATCTCCCATATCGTGCGACCCCCAAATTTTCACCAATAAACAGTGGTTTTGTGTTTTGTCATGTATCTCATGTATCATGCAAGTTCCTTTTCTGAGAGCGTCGGTTCATAAGGTTGGTGGTTTAGCCTGCTAATGGCCGAGTCATTCAGATGTGTGCTGATGCTAGTCAAGTTACGGTAATTTTCTTATTAATCTCGAGAATTGAATAGAAAATCTCAAGATTAAAAAAATCCCAAGATAATAAAATAATTGTAAAAATAACACGCCTTGGAGTCCTTAATTCATTCTCTCTCTCTCTCTCTCTCTCTCTCTCTCTCTCTCTCTCTCTCTCTCTCTCTCTCTCTCTCTCTCGAGTAAATACGTACGTACTGTAATTAGAGTCTTTCACCAACGGGTATCAGTAAATGTGTAGACATTGTGTGCGTGTTTAAAAAAAATGTGCAGTACACACACATTCCAATGTTTCGGTTTTTGGAATTTTTCAGATTTCGGAAATGTGAGGTCAGATGCATAATCAAACAAACACCACTACTGCAGCAAAAACATTTTTTCCCTTTATGTTTTTCATTATTGTTATTTATTAATTACAGTTATTAAATAAATAATATATAACACTGTTAAATGAATGTGAGATAATTAAGATCACCTATAATAAAATAGTGGGACAATTAATACCATATGTTCACTAATAGGTATTATTTTCAAAAAAAACATTCCGTAAAACACAAAAAATATATGTACATAACAATCAAAATATAATAATGTTTTGCAGTTCAACTTGTGAATTTTAACAATAAGTATGACTATATAATATATTTCACCATATCGATCTTGAAGTTGAAGACTCGTAAAATTCTGAGGATGGTCCGGAAAAAGGATTTGAACTTTGTGATTACGTATCGCTACAACACCATGTGGTATTTTCATACCACTATATTGATGACGCATCGCTACGACACACTGGTGTTTTTCATACCACTATACATTCAAGTTAAAATGATCATATTATATTATTGTTTTCACGAAGGAATAATTATATAAAGAAAATTATTGAGTAATTTTTGCCGTCAGCAGTCAGAAAATCATGAACATGGTAACGTTCAAACCTAGTGCCATCCAAGGCATATGTCTATAAATAGAACAGAAACAGAGGGCAGTCATTGGATAACAGATCTCCATGGCTACCAACCAACCAATCAGGTGTTAGTTATACTACTCTGTAATTTCTTAGAATGAACATTTACACACACGAAGCTAACGATGATGTGTGTGTTTTGCATACAGTACGTAGTTTTAGTTTTTATTAGTGTAAGTATTTTATGATTTCCATGAAGAATAGAATGATTCCTTCTCATTACTTTGAATGCAAAATGGCTTGAAGATTCTTCCTCAAAAAGAAGAGTTTCTTTAGAAGATGATACCTATTTACTAACGCGGTTGACATACCTTCAAACAAAATTCAGCTCTTTAATCTCTGGAAAAATGTTAATCTATCCCCGGCGACTAACAACAACAGTTTTTGTTTGTTTTATCTTCCAAGTAGTACGTACGTAGTCCAGTGCACAGCTGTCGTCTGATCACTACTCATATGATTACTTTTAATATAAAGTATGTGTATATAACTGTTAACTTTGTATATAAAAGTATGTGTATACTAATGTATGTAGTATTTGTATACGATGTAAATATGTATAGCCTAGTATTTATGCATTATATTATTAAAGTGTTTGAATGATGCTAAAGTATTTCAATGTCTGAGGAAACAGTAGTAAATTCCCCACAATGAGTTTGGGTACATATGTATATCCAAGATGACTTAAATTATAAAAGCCTTTTATGTAAAGGCTAGCTTTTGCAACAACACATATCTTATGAAAAATTACTTATGTGAAGATGGTTTTAGTAGTACAAATGATAGTTATTGTATCGTTAAAAATATCAAAGTGAACGAAGTCGCAAAGTCGATTCTATGTCATGTTTTTCCTAAACGCGTTGACTTAAAGGAGAACGTTATTTTGGTTGTTTTATCACTGCCACAAACCCATAACAATGCAGTGTATGTATGATAATTCTAAACTATTATTCACTACAAAAATGACGATGATATTTTGTATTGAAAATTAATGTTACGTATATTCCAAACATTATTACTACGTAGCATGAATAGTACTATAAAAATTTCGAAAGATAATCTTGCTGTGAATGCTACCATAATTTGATTTTCATATATGTACGTACATTTTGTCAGCTGGCTGGCCTCGCTTAGATAAAATTGATTTCACTGATATGGAATTACTTCACGAATAGCCTTTTTATTATGAAGATATGACAATAATATATAAGGTAAAAAATGCTTTTATGTATTTCATTTACGCTTCGTCGCCAATAACAAACAGCAATACTTACGATAATCTATGACAAATAGCGTTTTTATGACTTCATTGTTCAGAGAAGCTATATACGAATACTGCCAAAATAATAATGAAGTTCGAATTAATTTTAGCCTTAATGTTATTACTACTGTAATTACACTACCACTACTATTAAAATTTCTAAAAGTTTATCAAACAAAAAATGTTGCTTTGAACGCAACCGTATACATAAACCATTTTCGTAAGCTTACATTTTGTGGCTGGCCACTCCGACGATAAGTTGAGTGCAATGATGTGGAATTATTCTTTGAATAGGCTATTTATTATGAAGATATGACTATAATATATAAGGTAAGAATGGTTTTATTACTTTTATTGTCAGTTAATATCATAATGTGAATCTGTTTGTGTACGTTGGTGGTTATCGCACTGCAACTACACTTAGCCTACCAATGAACGTCATACATAAACCTTGAATAGGCTATTTATTTCGAAGATAGGACAATAATATATTAGGTGAGAATGGTTTTATTACCTTTATTGTCAGTTAATATCATTATATGAGTCTTTAAATGAATGTTGGTAGTTATCGGACCATGGCCGAGGGTTAGCCTACCGAAAAACATCGCATACGCAACACGACAAACCCGTGATGCAGCGATTCATACCAGTGATGTAGCATGAGAAGCGGTCCAAGAAAAAACCAGTGATTAACTGGATCCGTGAATAAGCGATGCCCCACTGTATGACTTGACCCATACGTAAGTAATATGACGCAGAGATAAACTACGTAAATATTGTAGTAATTTGAGCATCAAATTCTCTACTACATTCTTTCCTTGACGAGGAAGAGAGAGAATGGAAATCGATTGTCTTCTTTCTCTTTGCCAAGAGACTCTTTGCCAAAAGAACGGATTGAAATTATTCGAATAGAGATCCTCAAGAGAGAACCGAGGATCGAAAAGGACCATTCAAGCTTCTAATGATATTGGACATAAGACTTCATGGACATAATCTACAAGTCTTTTTCTCTTCCCGGATGAGCCTCTGATATGAATGAGAGCTCTTCCGAACTTTGCTAATGAGAGCTTATCCGCTTACGCGATAAAAAGTTATTAAGATCTTTGTCAATGAGAACTAGCCCATTTATGAGGGGTCCCCCACTTACTTGACAAAACAATTAGTATCTTACTAATGGGGGAAACCCCTTTACATGACAGAAAGTAACCCAGGAATCCGAGTATACGTATAATCTTCCCGATTCTCGCAGAAATCGATGAAGGGGCAGGAGGGTTCGAAGAAAAAATTCGGGTATGCCCCTCCGCTAACTCCGAATCTTTTAAAAATTTCTGTAAAGGAACGTCCTGTGGAGCGTCCTGCCTCTTGACGAGCGACTAAAAAGCGTCAAGCGTTCTAAGAAGTGTCCTGAGCAGCAATAAGACGCCGAGCTTCCCGCAAAGCGTCCTGCCGAGCTTCCACCGAAGCGTCCTGGCGAACGTTCACAAAAGCGTCCTGAAGAACGTCCTCTTGATGTGTAGGACGCCTATCGTTCTGCAGAACGTCCTGGCAAGTGATCTGCTGAGCGTCATGACGTGAAGGATGCCGAGCGTCTTCAAAAGCGTCCTCGCTAGCGTCCAGATGTGTAAGACATAAAGCGCCTTCCAAAAAGCGAGCGTCCTGGTGAACGTCTCTACGTGTAGGACGTCGAACATCGAAAAGCTTCCTCACGTTCCATGCGTGGGACGTCGAGCGTTTTCAAGGGACGTCCTCGCGCGAGTCTTGCCGACCATGTCGGTGCATAGAACACCAAGTGTTCTGAACGGCATCTCAGAGAGGATCTTGTCGTCCAAAAGCGTCAACACAAGTAACTTGAGAGACTCCCTAGCGAGGGGAACGCCGCTCATGAAGAGCGAGCGTCCTAAGCAGAAATATGGAGATCGCCATCAGGACGAGTCTTAAGGACGTTCGCCACTCTTGACAAAAACGACGGCCGCCTGTGCGACATCTTGCGTCTTTGTAATGCAAATGAACATCTCCAGAAAGTCACTCAAAAAAGGAACGCCGAGCATTCCGAAAGACATCCTCGCAAGGTGCTTGCCTAGCGTGTGCGACATCTTGCGTCTTTATCAAGCTCATCGACACTTGCAGAAGGGTATTTAAAAGGAAGCCTGTGTGTTCTTGGTTATGAGGAATTCTTTGCCCTTCTCCTGTCGAAAACTAGGATAGTCTGTCCAGCGTTGCTGCCGAACCAGAGACATCTCTGGCCGCTGACTTAGCGTCCCTTAGGGACGAGAAAGAGGCGTCTTGGCGAGCTGTTCATCAGCTTGAACAACATCCTGTTTCGTAGAAAAGCGAACGTTATGTAACGTATACGGAGCGCCATGAGGAGAGGAGGGAGGGGAGCATCTTGGAGAGCAGGAAAACTATCCCTGCTACAAGAGTAACGACGTTCCTTCCTCTTGATAGAGCGTAGCATGTTTAGATTAAAAGCACACCTATCCTGGACGTTTTCTATTTCTTGTCCAAGACGACGGCCGCCCTTTGTCACACTGATCGATATAAAATACTGCCGAAGGGTCGTCAGAACAGTGTGGAGTCCCCTTAATCCTCCATCGGCTTTCGACATGCTCTCTCCCTGGTCCTGGGAGTCCGTAGAGGCCCAGACCTAGAGACATTATGGGGCCGATCTGATGCTCCCTCCCGACGAGAGAGAGGACGTGAAGCATCCTCTTCTCTAAAGCTTCTTGTAGAAGGCGCGAGTCCTTCCGAGAGCTCCAACCCCTGCGCGGGGAGGACGCCTCGGAGGACGAGAAGCAATCCTTTGAGATTCGTGCACGTGCACGATCTTCGGCAGCCTGGGAAGCGTCAACAGGTCCTACCGAAGGGACGCCAGATCGATGTGGGTTCCCCGTAACCCTCCTTCGGCTTTCGACATGCCCTCTCCCTGGTCCTGGGAGTCCGACAGAGGTCCAGGCCTAGAGGCGTATTGGGGCCAATCTGACGTTCCCTCCTGACGAGAGAGAGGACGTGAAGCGTCCTCTTCTCTAAAGCTTCTTAGAGGGCGCGAGTCCTTCCGAGAGCTCCAACCCTTGCGCGGGGAGGACGCCTCGGAGGACGAGAAGCAATCCTTCAAGATTCGTGCACGTGCCCGATCTTTAGCAGCCTGGGAAGCGTCAACAGGTCCTGCCGAAGGGACGCCAGATCGGTGGGGAGTCCCCGTAACCCTCTTGCGGCTTTCAACATGTCCTCTCCCTGTTTCCTGGGAGTTCGACAGAGGTCCAGGCCTAGAGGCATTATGGGGCCGATCTGACGCCCCCTCCACAACACAAGGGGCACTACACTTCACAACACTGATTGGAGAGCGAGCACTTTAGATTCTAAGATTACTTGATGTAATCCTCCCCCCAGACACTTCTTCTACCCGTAAGCCATACCACAGGGATAGGCAAAATAAATTCTACAGGAGGTTAGAAGGTTCATTATTTCTAACTTCTGTTTACTGTGGAGGAAAACCTGATTCTAACACGCTCTAAAATGCGTACACGAATCACTAATTACATTGATCTTTTAACAAAGAAAACATGTAAACGTCATACATACTAAGCGAGTGTCTACCGAAAGTTCCGGTAGCCTCAGCTTACCCCATGCAGACAACAAAGTCTGAAACTAGGCTAACTAGCTTCAGACATCATATGCAATGAAAAAATTTTAATTAATTTATGATAGCGTATGCCTAGCCACAAATCCAAGTCAATCATTGAAAGAATAATTAGGATACTTAAGCGGCTAATGAAGTTTTCAAAATCCTAGGCGGAGGTACTGCAAACAGTTGTTTACAGCACCGGCGACAGAAAAAATATGAATAGAAAATGGGAATGGTTCCTGAAATCCGCCTCCCAGCGGCGGGAATGGGTACTACCACCTGGCCGCCCACTGCGTGTTCCGCGAATTTTGAAATTCTGTCGGACTTCAGAGAATACAGCTATATATATATCTGACAGGTAAGTTTCATGAACAAAATAATTTTTTGTAAATGAGAATTAAGTGCACTTAGGCTAAAAGTTCTAACATAATAGCCATGACACTTGATGCTCAATTTGCATTAGTATGTATACTTTCATGAATTCCAAGTCTTAATTGAACTTGCCTGATTTGTTATGGCCTTGGTTGTTTGTAACCTATAGTTGAATTGAACTTGGGCAAAATTTATTAAGAAAATTTATTAAGAAGTTACACTTTGTGTCAATTGTAGTCATGTGCAACAAATAATATTTTACTTAACAGGTTAACATTTACTAGTTACCATATTTGTATTTACTGTAAAGAATGATCAATGTAATTTATAGTGTACATAGTATTTCAACCCAAGTGATATAAAATTTCCCACAAGTACATAAATGAGGAATGCAGCTTCCAGAGCATTTTGGACTGCAAAATTAACAGAGGAACGAACCATAGCAGTGTCTGAAATGTGTGGGAAGGCATTTCACTTGTGCCTGTTCACGATAACACAGCTTTTGAATAGAGAACAGTGTGGTGATAATACTCCTGGTGTAGACTGGTTGAATTTTTACCATATTAATATGTTTGTGCAGCTATTCTTCACTAAAGGATATAATGTTCAAAAGAGCACAAACCGACAACGGTTATAGAGTGGACATATGACAAGTTTCTCTCTCTGTCTTACCCTACCTCAAATGGTTGTTTTAACATCTACAATAATTTCTGTAAAGGCAATTACTAGATATAATGGTAGGTACATGAATCTCTGTAGGAACAATTACTAGATATATGTAATGGTAGGTGTACATGAATCTAACTTTATCCCTAGTATTTGTGTAAAAATGATATTGTTATGATACAATAAAGTTTGTTCATACTTACCTGGCAGATATATATATAGCTGTATTCTCCGAAGTCCGACAGAATTTCAAAACTCCCGGCACACGCAGTGGTCGGCCAGGTGGTAGTACCCATTCCCGCCGCTGGGAGGCGGGCGTAAGGAACCATTCCCATTTTCTGTCAGATTTTTCTAGTGCCACTGGTCTCCTGAGGGGTGGGTGGGCACTTTGATTATATATCTGCCAGGTAAGTATGAAAAAAAACTTTATTGTATCATAACACTATCATTTTGTTCATGAATCTTACCTGCCAGATATATATATAGCTGAATCCCACCTTTGGAGGAAGGGGGAGCACCAGATTTGATTTTGGGAAACAATTGCATATATATGAATTGATATTTTGGTTCCTTAACTGTTAGCATAGCTGACTTCGTGAGTACCGTCACCCAAGTCTGCTTCTCGCTTTACTAGAGACTCCAGCTAGGTAGTGACCTGTGAAGCTGTTGAGTTCTAGAGGATCTGTCAACGGGGGGCGTGACCACAATGCAACTAGATCCTCTAATTAATGACCTTTCCTCAATTTCGGTACTAGCATTCCTAAGGAGTGTGCCAGCCAAGGAACGTGGACCTGTGTAGCTGGTGCGCTCTAATGAACTTGTCACGGGGAAGCGTGACCCTACAATAATGTGACAGATCATATAGGTGTTGTTTAGACACCGAATGCTGTTAATGCTTCACTGGAGTGCCAGCAAGGACGTGACCTATGTAGCCTGGTGCGCTCCAGATGATTTGTCAATGGGGCGTGACCACACTGTGACAAAAACTTTACCCTACTATGAGGGCGAAGCAAAAACATTACCACCTGACCTAGCCTATCTGGTTAAACTTCGTAAAACCAAGGCTAATGGAGGGAAGTCCGCCTAAGGCGGCCTACCCAAGACCACAAAAACTAAACACCTACATAAACATAATAAAAATAAAAATAATTAATAAACTAAAATTAAAAAGTCCAAACTAACATATTATTTTCTAAAAGATAGGAAGAGTGTACTCTCTGTCCCCAATATATGTCTGCTGCGACATATGGGCCCAAAGAGTAGCAGTTCTCGTATGTAATCCTCACCTCCCGAAGGTAGTGAGAGGCAAACACTGAATTACTACACCAAAATGTGGCATTCAAGATGTCATTGAGTGCCATGTTCTTTTGGAAGGCTACCGACGTAGAAATAGCCCTCAGTCCATGCACATTCACCTTAACACTTTCATATCACTGTCTTGACAGGATGAATGCCACTTCCTTGATGGTGCCCCTCAAGAAAAAAAGCCAAAGCATTCTTTGACCACTGGTAACCATTGGCTTCCTGACCAAACACCACAAGTTATAAGAAGGACCTCTTATAACTTGGTTCCTATCTTTTCAGACAGAGGGTTGACTTCCTAGCTATTGCTTAGGAGTCTGCTTCGTCTCAAGAGCCTCAGCGAGGATGTGACCTATGGGTAAGAGTTCTTGTGGGTTTGCCGATGGGGTCTTATCCACTTACTCGGCAAAGCCTAACTGGCATTTGTCAGTGGGTGCTAATCCACTCATATGACCATATACCTATGCCTATTAGCATAATTAAGGAGCACAACACCGATCCCGATCACCTGATCCTAACACGAGGGTTAGCGCTTAATTTTAAAAAGCGTTAAACTAAAAATTAACTCACTAGTTAAGGATCAGTGTCGGCTCCCTATCCCAGCAACGTATCCGCAGACACGAACAACCAAGAGAAAAGGATCTCTTGTAGGTTGAATTGACATCCTTCGTGTAACGGGAGGTCACACAGAATTGCATCTCCCGTAAGTGACAGCTCATATGTCCTTTATGGACATATTGTTATGGAACCAAGAAGAATTCATAAAAGCTCGCACTTCATGCATAGGTTCGAATGGACTGGACATGAGGAACTTCAGAACTACATCAACAAGTTCCAAGACGGGCAACTTGGGTTGTTGAACCTTCATCGTTTCGAAAGATCTCAAGAGATCGTGAAGGTCTCTGTTGTCCGCCAAGTCCAGGCCTCTGTGCCTAAAGACAACTAAAAGCACACTCTTATAACCCTTGATTGTAGAGACTGCAAGTTTTTAGATCCCTTCTCAGAAAAGGAAGTCAGCAATCTGGCTCACAGGTCGTGGTGGAGGAAAATGCCGTTCGTCTTGCACCAACTCCTGAAGACTATCCACTTCGATTGTACACTGCGTTGGAAAACGCTCTTCTTGCACTGGCGATAGCTTTCGCCATTGACGTATAAAAGCTCTCGCTCTGGCCAACTTTTGGATAGTCTGAATGCAGTCAGACTCAGAGCGAAGAGGCTTCTGAGGTACCTCTCGAAGTGGGGCTGTCTGAGTAGATCTGTCCTACTGGAAGCGTCCTCGGGAAGTCTACTGCAAAGGCCATGACCTCCTGTCAACCACTCTCTCGCAGGCCAGAACGGGGCGAACAAAGTCATTCTCGTCCCTTCCGACACCGCAAACTCTCATGACTTCCCCTAAGATCTTGAACGGGGAAAGGCGTACAGGTCCATCCCCGTCCAGTCCCAAGAAGTGTGTCTATCGTCACTGCAGCTGGGTCGAGTACTGGGGAGCAGTACAGTGGAAGCCTCTTCGTTCTGGACGTTTTCGCAAAGATATCCACGAGCGACGTCCCCATAACCCCCACAGCTCTTGGCATACCTCCTGATGCAGAGTCTACTCGGTTGGCAGAAGTTGACCTCGTCTGCTGAAGAGATCTGCCCAGACAATCTCTACGTACTCATGCTACAAACTTCGTAAGGATCATGACGTCCAGTGCCCTTGCCCACAGCAAGATCTCCTTTGCCAGAGCAAAAAGGGACTGAGACTGTGTTCCTCCCTACTTCTTCAAGTACGCCAGAGCTGTGGTGTTGTCTGAGTTGACTTGGACTATTCGACGAGAGACTTTTTCTTGGAAAAACTGGAGAGCTAAAAAGATGGCTGCCATTTCCTTTAGGTTATGTGCCAGGACACCTGTTCCCCTCTCCAGGTGCCTGCCACTTCTTTCCCCCTAATGATGCTCCCCATCCCGTGGTGGACGTGTCGGAGAACAACACTAGGTCGGGGCTCTGAAGCTTGAGAGACGCCCTCCGACAGCTACACTGGATCTAGCCAACATTTCAAGTGATGTTTTACCTCTCCTGAAATTTCCAAGATCATGTGTGATTCTTGTTTTCTTTCCAATTGTACTTGAGAAAAAAATTGTAACGGTCTGAGGTGCAGTCTCCCCAAGGAAACAAACTTCTCCAGCGAGGAAATGGTCCCCAGTTAGACTCATCCCATTCCCTCACCGAGCACAAATCTTTCCTTAGGAAGGCTAACACTTTGTCTAAGTCTTGCTGCTGACGTCCCTGGGACGAAAAGCTCGAAAAGCCACTGAATCCATCTGAATCCCCAGATACACGATGGATTGGGTTGGGATCAAGATGTGACTTTTCGAATTCACCAGTAGTTCCAGGGACTTCACCAACGATTAAGTTGTTTGAAAATCCTTCAGACACCGCGTTTGAGTGGAGGCATGAACGAGCCTGTCGTCCTTCAAACGAAGATAACAATTGCGAAGGAGAAGGACTGGAGGGGCCGCAGGCGAAACTATTCTTCAAAGAGGCTCGAAGCCATCGAACCAAGACCTCTTCTTCTTCTCACTGACACACGTTCGGGAAGATGGTAACCGTGCTCTCTAGACAACCTCTGGCGAGCTGCATGAAAAAATCTAGAGAGCAAGGCAACTGGCGAAAGAGCGGAACGAGGAGAAGGATAAGGGACTGCCTGGACTCTTGATTGGCAGCCTATCATCCTTCCTCTCGCGATGTGGCTTTGCCTTTCTCACTGCAATCAACAAAACAAGTTGTTGTTTGCAAGACACAATCATCCTTTTCGATGGAGAACATTCCTTCTCAGGCAAAAGGCTGATCCTTTGAGAAGACGATGGGCGAGGGAAGCCCTCCACTCCTTCTCACATGGACCGCCAAGGATATATCTTAGGAGCGACCGAAGCGCTCAAAAGCATACTCATCGGAAGACGTCCTCTCTGGTGAAGATCGCAACACAGTAGAAAAGAGAGAGGACGTGAAGCGTCCCCCTCCCTGAGACATACATCATACATCTTAGCTCTCTTTTACTGCGGAAAGCCTTCAATTGCCCAGGAGACGACTGCAAAGCAGAAGGAGCTAACGGACGAGAAGCGTCCCCTCCTCCGGAACCAAAGACGACGGCCGCCTGTTGCGACCGATAGCGTCTTCGTTCTCTCAGAGGGAGCGAGACCCTCCGAGAGTTCCAACTCCTGCGCGGGGAGGACGTCTCTGAAGACTAAAGTAATCTTTCAAGATTCAAATTCTATGCGATTATGAGCCATGACATCACCTATAGACGAATCTGACTATGAGAGAATGTCAGAATCATTTCTAGATCATCTATGCTATTCCAGTTTTTCTGCAGGAAAAATTGGAGAGGTGTGGAATTTCAGTCCTATTCAGGGCAAACAAACTTCTCCAGCGAGGGAAATGGTCCCCTGCAATTCATTCATTCCCTCACCGAGCATGTTTCCTTCCCTAATAAGGCTGCGTTTCACTTAAACAGGAGTAATTTTGAAGACACTGTAGAAGATTGTTCATTTGTTTCTTCCTAAAAGTCTCCTTCTGAGATCCATTACTATTCTCTGATTCTCGGCGAATGTCTGAAGAAGCATTACGTTGTGCGTCCATCCAAGCGTCCTGCCGAGCGTCGCGCTCGGCGCTGTCGTATTTGCAGCGGAAGGAGTCCCCTTCATAATCGAGCAAGGGACGTCTCGGCAGCGAGTAATTGACTGCATCTCTTGCACATCATTCTTGTTTCGAGGGAAATCATGTGTGCTATGCCGCTGTAGACTCGGACAGAATTCTGTTACCATGCGGTAAACAGAACCGAAAAAGGTCTAATACATATATATATATACATACACACATACATTTACACAATATATCTATACACATATATACACATACAACACACACACACATATATATATATATACTATATATATATATATATATATATATATATATATATATATATATATATATATATATATGTATATGTATATATGTATATATGTATATGTATATATATATATATATATATATATATATATATATATATATATATGTATATGTATATATGTATATGTATATATGTATATATGTATATATGTATATATATATATATATATATATATATATATATATATATATAATATATATATATATATATATATATATATATATATATATATATATATATATATATATATATATACACTGACATAGTACACATTCATATATATATTACATTCTCATACACACATATATATATTTATTTATTATTATTAAATTATTATTATTTTTTTTTTTTTTATGAAAAAATTCTCGCAAAGTGAAGAATGTTCAGCCATGTATGCTAGAATTCCCCTCAAACCCGAGGCTAAGGCCGTGATTGTAGGGTAGAAATACGGTTAGTCCGTCAATCCCGCAGGAGAGAGAGAGACGTAACCTACTGCGCATGGCAGACAATCAGATGGAACTGAGCACTGGCATTACACATTAGTGACAGCAGACTCAGAGAACGTTCGTCGTTCTCGCACTGCTCTGCCTGAGTTGCCACCTACACCATTCTACGAATGAATAGGTTTACTACCATTATAGAGCAGAAACCAAAATCCATCAAACTGATATATTTAAGCGAAACTGAATTTGATAAATATAAAAGGCTAACTTGGTATTGTCCTAACAATACCTTAAATGTTTAAAAATAGGGAACCGGCAACCCTGAATAGTTGCAGGGAGAACCGATTAAATGTAATAAGAATAATCGTACTCTCGGTTGTACTCCGTAGAGTAACTATGGTATGAGTATATAACTTGAACCATACAACCGCTTTGATAGTAATAAGATGTAAGGGCAAAAATAATATACTATGATACAACATCGCTTGTTCACCTTTACCCGGCAGATATATAATACATATAATCTGACTGGTAAGTTTTATGAACAAACGTAGAGTATTTTAGACACTTGGCAGCACCTCCCTACTACATTTCTGCCTCACCCCGAGGTAGGGAGAGCCATCACGCGGTAGTGTTTTGTCAATGAGAAATTATACGCTTACGCGATAGAATGAACACTCATGGCATTATCACTATACTTCACTACACTACTATACCTTTCCAATGCAAACATGATTCCAGGCTACGCAAAGATTTAAGAATCACAGATAGGGTATTACCCTCCAAAGACACTATTGTAGGGCCCGAAGGCATCACAGGTCTTTGGGGAGGGATAAATTCTACTGGACGGGTAACTTGTGTTACACGCCGGAGGAAGAACCTCCTTCTTACACTATCACGTTCTAGTTTACGTACCTATGATTCATAAGCCTTCACGCAGAATCAGACATATTTTTTCACACTCGTTGCAGCGCTCATCAAACATACAAACATGTTTCCTACAATTCGCGCACACTGTATGAGGGTCTACCGAAGTTTTCGCGTAGCCTAACCCTTGCATTCTTCCACACAACATACTCTGGCCATAGTCGAACTAATAATCCAGACATCGTAAGTTTAAGGAAAAATCAAGCCAAAATAAAAACAATCCACAATTAGCGATGCCTAACCACCGATCCTAATCAAATGAACCAAAAATCAATCGGATACTCAAGTGACCGGCCAAAAAAGAGTTCCAAAATCCAATGACGGAGGTGCAGAAACACTTGTTGTCTGCACCGGCGACAGAAAATATCTGACAGAAAATGGGAATGGTTCCTTACGCCCGCCTCCCAGCGGCGGGAATGGGTACTACCACCTGGCCGACCACTGCGTGTGCCGGGAGTTTTGAAATTCTGTCGGACTTCGGAGAATACAGCTATATATATATCTGGCAGGTAAGATTCATGAACAAAAATAAAAGTTTCTAGATACTCATGTCAAATCTATGCTATTGTATTATACTGAACATATATAAAAACTTGCCTCTGCATTTTCATCTTTATTCATAACCTGACTAATTACTTCACTGAAGAATTGATCCCACTTGTTGTCCACCTTCTTGACAAATGAATTTCCATTTTCTAGGTCAGAAGACTTCATCATCTTCAGTTCACTTTTCTTGTCTTTTTTCTGTGTGGATGACTTTTTTGAGAAGTTATACTTTCAGATTATAGCTCAAGTTAATGCATTTGTACTTGAGCCAATAAGAATAAACAATTTAATAATCACAAGAAAAAATAGCCACAAAATGAGACTACAATATAAGATGTGCTGCTCCAGACAAGATGTGATTGTGAAATACAGTGCTATTGGTGGTAGTAAATTCCTATTTAAACATTGACCTCTATAACTAAGACCTTGACATCACTGTGAACTTTGTTCTATATGAGAATAACATCACATTAACTGCACAAAGGCTACAATAGTGGATTGTGAAAGCCTGTTATGAAGTTTCCATCTTGTATAATTTTAAAATCAAGGGCAAAGTTACATTTCTATATGAATGTGGAACCCCAATATGCATGATCTTGACAGCATTTATAGTTATTGGAGTATGCGTGCTAAATACATTTAACAATTACAACCTCTGACATCAAACTTTACATCCACTGTATAAACAGTTAAATCCCAATCACCCACATATGACTATGTATACTGCATTAACCAAACTACCTGACTAAATACACAGATGGCTAAACCAGATGATGTTTCTTTCCTTTGCAAGTGGTATTAACTTTTGACAATGTGTAGTATGTGCTTCCTGTCAGTCTTAATTGCTCTGGTACTATCCATTCCAAACCATCTTGGCAAACTGATCCCACTTATAATGATATAAAGTAATACAATACTACAGCAGCCCTGAAAATCAGGTGAGTTCATATAATTTCCATCCACACCACAACTCAATACAGGCAGTCCCCGGGTTACGACGGGTTCGGCTTTCGATGTTCCGAGGTTAAGGTGCTTTTCAATTATATTCATCAGAAATTATTTCCAGGGTTACGATGCCTACAACGCTCATCTGGCAGAAGAAATATGACACCAAAAATGCAAAATAATCAATATTTGAAGGTTTTTTTGATGAAAAATGCAATAAGAATGCAACTTACATAGTTTTTAATGCACCCAAAGCATTAAAAGTAAGGTTTTCTTAGGAATTTTGACGATGTTCCAGCTTACAACGATTTTCAGCTTACAACACGTCTCAAGAACGGAACCCCCATCAGCTGGGGACTGCCTGTAATACACGTACTGTACATGGATACCCATAACCCAGTCCCTCTATGCAGACGATGCTGGTCAAGACTAAAAGTTAAAAAACATTACATGATTGTCTCAACTTCAATCAACAGTAAATCAATTCAAGATTTTGTCAGAATTTTCACTTTCAATTTCTTCAATTACAGAATGAATTTTTTAAAAATGATATTGTTATGATACAATAAAGTTTGTTCATACTTACCTGGCAGATATATATAGCTGTATTTTCTGAAGTCCGACAGAATTTTAAAAAACTTCCGACACACCGCAGTGGTCGGCCAGGTGGTTAGTACCATTCCCGCGCCGCTGGGAGGCGGGTATCAGGAACCATTCCCATTTTCTATTCATAATTTTTATTTCCACTGTCCCCTGAGGGGAGGTGGGTGGGTACTTGATTATATATATCTGCCAGGTACAAGTATGAACAAACTTTATTGTACATAACAATATCATTTGTTCATGAAACTTTTACCTGTCAGATATATATAATAGCTGAATCCCACCTTTTTGGAGGTGGGAAGGGACAGAATAGAAGGATTTTGGGGAAACAAATGCATGCAGATGATTTACATCTTGGTTCCACCTGTTAGCATAGCTGGCTTCGTGGTTACTGCCACGTAAGTCTGCTTGTGCTACTAGAGTTGCCAGCGAGGTAGAGACCTATATAGCTGGTGCACTCCAGATGATCTGTCAACAGGGGCGAGACCACGACGTGACTAGACCATATTGACCATACCATGAGGGCTAAGAAGTAAAATAAATATATATATATATAAATATATATATCACCACCTGACCAACCTAGCCAAAGTTAAGGTGTGTTAACTAAGGCTTAAGAGTTAAGAAGTCGCCGTTGTCGGCGACTCAAACAAAACAAATTAAGTAGCTCCTTCCTAACATTTTCTACAGGATAGGATGAGTGGTACTTCTTGCCCCCAAGATTGTGTCTGCAGACACGTATGGCCCTAGCGAGCAGCAGATCTTCATATGCCATCTTCACATCTCGCAGGGAGTGTGAAGTGACACAGAGTTGCTTCGCTAAAACATGGTACTCAGGATGTTGCTGAGTGCCATGCTCTGTTGAAATGCTTCCGAGGCCGCGCCCTCACCTCGTGAGCATTCAGATAAAAAGATTTCAAATCTTTGTGCAAACACAATGAAGGAGCATTTTTGAAAGAACTCCTTAACACTAAAGCCAGGCTGTTCTTCGATATGGGCAAGTCTGGTCTTTTTCGGAACACTGCAGATTGCCCGATTGACTTCGACTTTCTTGAGTTTTATGTAGATAAAACTTGAGAGACCCGACAAGGGCACAGGACTCTCTCTGGCTCCTGCCCACTAACTTGTGCCATCCTTGCTTCCAAGCTCCTGGCCCAAGACAAAACGGGTTACCATTCTTAGGCCACAACGGAAGGGTTAGAGAGCACACCGCCTTGTTGCTCTAAAGCCAAAACTTGTGACGATGGCTTAAAATCTCACTAACCCTCTTTGCGTATCCTAGGGTGGTTAGAAGAAGGCCTTCCTGATCACATGCAAGAAGTTAACAGGTAGGAGAGGTTCGAATACTTTGACATCAAGAACTTCAGACTACGTCTAAGTTCCATATTGAAAGCTTCGATCTGGACATGCACAGTCAGTCCGTCTGTACTAAAGTCAGGTGACCGACCAGTTGACCAGTCAGACGAATCAAGGACAGCAAGGCTGTACCCTGAAGACCATAAGGCACTATTCTTCCGCTGAAGGATGAGTGTCTGGACTGCCTGGGCGATTCAATCTAAGCAAACCTTGGGGGGTGTGTATCAACGCAACCCAACGTCGTCAGCGAATCAACTCCTGACTCGAGCTTCTGGTGCCAGGAGAAAGGAGCGAGGAGCAAAAGGCGATTCAGTCCCGAAGGAAGAATGCCTGACAGTCCAACCTGGTCTCATGTTACACGATCATCGGGGGTGTATAAACGCAACCGACTTCGTCAACAAGAAACTCGGGGCTACTATATGTCGCCTGATCTCGCACGAGTGTCTGACTCCGAGAAAACAGGTGAGACAAAAAGTAGATGGTGAGCGAGGTTCGAGATTCCACAGAACTCAAAGATCGTGAAGGGCTTTGTTGTTGACAGACGCAAATCTCTGAGCCCAAAGGCCGTCAACAACATATTTGCGTATTCTTTAATAGTTGTGACTGCCAGCTTATCCATTCTTCAGACGGAAATGGAAGACGGTAATAATTATTCCTGTCAACATCTCGATAGCCTGAACGTAGTCAAGACTCAGAGCGGAGAGGTTATAGGTACCTTTCGAGTAGAGTAGACCGACTCTCTCGGAAAAGGTCCTTGGAAAGTGAACTAGGAAGTATGTGACCTCTGTGAATCCGGATCCTGAAGGCCAACATGGGGCGATCAGCGTCATTGTCGCTCCCTGTGACGTCATAAATCCTCTTATTAACATTTCCTAAGGCGATTGAAAAAAGGGGGAAAAGAGACTAAATATCCATCCCCGTTCAATATCATAGGATGGCGTTTAATGGTACCGATCCCGGATCGAGAATAAGGGAGCAGAGAAGAAGAAGCCTCTTCGTCCTCAACATATCGAAGAGAAGAATGAAAGGGCGTCCACAACTCTCAACTTACTTCTAAAGAAAGATTCCACTCGGAAGTCAATAGTTGCTGCCGTCGATCGAGACGATTCGTACGGACTTTCGCAATCCGGTAACGAACCTCTAGAGGATCGTTACATTCTACGCCTGTTGTTATAATAGGCTTCTCGTAAACTGCGACAGGGACCGAGAGAAGATACTTCTTAAGATATGAGAGAGCTGTGGAATATCAGAGTTGATCTGGACCACTGGTTACCCAAAACTCGTTACGAGGACTGGAGGGACTACCGAATCGCTTTTACTTCTTTCAGATTAAGATCCAGGACATCTGAAACCCTATCCAGATGTCCGGCACTTCTTTCTATCACCTCAGGTGATAAACGCACTGAGAGATGTTCAGAATCATTCCTAGATCTGAATAATATTTCAGTTTCCCGGTAGGAAAAAACTGTGGTCTGAATTGCAGTCTATTCGGGGAAACAAACTTCTTCAGGAAGGAAATGGTCCCCAGCAAGCTCATCCATTCCCTCCCCGAGTATGCTTACTTCCCTAATAAGGCTGCGCTTTGCCTAAGCAGGAGAGCATATAAAAGTGCAATGTTGCGGTAGACTCGTAGTTCTATACCGTGCGGTAACGAGCACCGAAAGGATTAAGAGATAACTCTGTTGAACATAGTAAGGCAAAACGAATGCAACGTTTATTCATTCACGTAAGAAAATCCCTCAATCTTAGGCTAAAGTCCGTGATTGTAGGGCAGAGTTACAGTTAGTCAGTCAATCCCGCAGGAGAGACGTAACCGCCAAGCACAGAAGATACGGTTAGTCAGTCAATCCCGCAGGAGAGAGAGACGTAACCTACGGCGCATGACAGCGCCCGATCTGTTACTGGCTCGGTTGGACTGGAAGACAGACACAGCGTGACAGCAGCAGCCAGCAGCTTACGAACGTCGTCTCTTAACTTTATGTCTGGGTTGCCAGCCTACCCTATTCTACGAAAGAAATAGGTCCGTTATTTTTTGAGCCGAAAGACTCTCAAGCTGGTAATTTAAGCGAAACAGAAAACGCTAAATATATAGATGCGTTTGTGTCGTCAGAACACTACCATACAACGGTAAAAGATAAATCGGAAACTCCTGGAAGGCTGCAGGGAGTAACGATTAAATGTCCTTAAAATAGACAATAGACCTCTCGTTGCCATCCGAAGAGGTAAACTACAGCAAGCGTATATGACTTGAACCAACCAGAAGTAAAATAACGCAAGGCAAAATATGAAATTATATCACAATAAAGTTTGTTCATACTTACCTGGGCAGACATATATATAGCTGAATTCGGAAATACAGCTACATACATATCTGACAGGCAAGTTTCATGAACAAAACTTAAGAGAATTCGAAGCAGTCAGCTCAAGCTTCTTATGTTACTGGACATAAGCGTTCATTGACGTAGTCTACAAGTCTATTTCTTGTACGAGTCTGCGAATGACGAATGAGAGCTCTTCCGAATCTTGTCAATAAGAGCTTATTCGCTTACGCAATATCAAGTTAATGGAGATGTTTGTCAATGAGAACTAACCCATTTACGGGACAAAGAGATATTTTGTCAATGAGGGGATACCCACTTACTTGACAAAACGAAAGTATATTGTCAATGGGGGAAAGTCACTGAATTGACAAAAACGTAATCCAGGGAGTCCAAGCATTTAATTTTTTGATTCCGTCTCAAACGAGGAAGGGGCAAGAATCCCTGTTAAGAGACTGGGCTTACGGCAGGTAGAACGACGATGTTCAATTCGGCAGCGTAGTCCCGACTAGAAACTAACAAAATCTATCATCTGAAAAACCCTTTCAGATGGGCTAAAAAGCTTGCAAAATTATCCTGGGAAGAGGAAGAAACTCTCCAACCAGCTTCCTCTCCGTATCACAACTAATGCCTGCTAAAGCTTAAAATTTATTGGCAGTATGGCAAAGGAAGTCCTGTCTTGCGCTTTCCTGAAGAGCGTCCTTTTGATGAGTGCCTTTGCAAGAATCCCACTGAACGTTGCCGAGAGTCTGACGTGCAGGACATCGAGCCTTACATAACCCGTAACTGCCTTATCGCAAAGTCTTGACTGCGGTAGTGGCAACTTAAATTTATTGGCAGAATGGCAAAGGTTGCGGTAGAGCAAACGAGATCTTCCCTTGAGCTTTCCTTAACTCCATCCACCTATGCGAAAAGCAATATTAATTGACAGAGACCTCTTGAATTCACGAAACCCGATGTCTTGCTGGGTTTCGAAGAAGAAGTTGTCT
>NC_061096.1:52063304-52137137 GCF_015104395.2 Macrobrachium nipponense | reverse complement strand
AGATAATGTCTGAAAAATCAATAAAATAATTACCTATCACATTCACTTATAAGAGAGGTTCGTATAATACAAAAACTGGAAGAAATTAAAGTATCTTTCGACCGATTTTCTTTGACACATTCAACATCACCTCTAAGAATCCCGCGTTATTCTCAATGCCTGTAGTTGCCACATCTGTCTTTATAATTATTTTCAATTTTAGAATGTATAAAATTCCATAGTAAAGATGCTGCTAAAAATATAATAAAATCGAACGATTTGGATGGAATAACTGATTAAGAGAGAAAGAGAGGGAGAGAGAGAATGCAAAATTCACTGAGAAATCTGATGGAACAAGAAGCATTATATCTGTAGACGTCAACGAAAATGCAGGGTTTTTTTTTTTAGCACATATACACATTAAAATTAATAAATTAGAATAAAATGGCTGAAAGGTTGTCGATTTGTTTTGCTACGCTGGGATCATAAACTGTACAATCTACACTTGGGGAAAAAATCAACATAAAAGCGTGATAACTGTGAACTGTGAACTGTGAGGAGTCAATAACTAAAAAGCACAAATGTATTGCGCAATAAAAGAAAAAAAAGTAGCAGCATAGAAGTTACAAAAACATACTATAAGAAGACGAAGTTAGAGAAAGGAAATGTGCATAAACAGCTCCGGGTGAACGATGAAATTAGAAGAATGAAGAAAGGCATTAAAAAAAAGGGGGGGGGGTGGGGATTAAACACACAGTAGCAAAAAGAGGTTGAAAAGAATAAACGTAACCGAACTATATAACAAAAGTGGACAAACCAAATACGGCAAACGTGGGAGTGAAATTGAATTAGCTAGTACGGAACAAAGAAAAGAAGACAAACGTAGGTTTGGCTTTTGGAAGAATCCCTGGACATGATACAAGAATTTCTCAAGCTGGTTGATGGTCTTGGAACTGACGAGCAAACTAGCTATGTGAGTCATACTGTTAGTCTGTAACAACAGTTTGATGTTGGGTCCCATATGAAAAGCACCTATATATACACACTCTACCACTAAAGATAAATAAGAACAAATTATACATACTTTGCGATTAACATACTACTTGGAATTCGGTAATTGTTGGTGCATCAAAATTCATTAGTAGGCATTGTATTTTATCATACTTAGTATTTATTTGAATAAAGACGAATATTTTCATGTGATCATCAAGAAGAAAGGAACAGAATGACGCTTTCAAGACGTTATAGGTCTACACTCTGGTGGGATAATTCATTTGCCGCGCAGGAAACTGCTTTGAGGAAAACGACAATACCTCGAAAGATGCCCGTATGAATTAGTTTCTCTGTCTTTTTAAATTTTTTTTTTTTTTAAGAGCTCGGGTAACTCTGGCTGTGATATTAATGCCATTTTCTATGTGGCAGCATCGCTTTAAACGTATTGGAAGTATTTGTCAAGAATGACAAAACTTTAATAATGCACCTGAAGATTAGCGACCCCTAAAGAAAATCGACCCCAATATTTTCCTCCTGAAGAAAAGCGACCCTAATATTTCACCTGAAGATAAACGACCCCTGCTTGTTGGTGTCTTCATTCTTCAGGCGACCCACTTTAGCTCATAATATTATAGATAAAAGGAGAAAAAATATAGAGATATATATTCACTAAAAACTACTTTATTAAAAATTTGTGAAAAACAAATTTAGACAATCAATAGTTAAATTAAAAGCGTATTGTCTTGCAATTTCAGTACAAAAATAAATAAACCTACACAGGGTGACCAGACGTCACGTATTTGACGGGATTGTCCCGTAATTATGACATTTGTCCCGTGTCCCGTATCGACCCTCCCCGGGACGCCTTTTGTCCCGTATTTTCAATATATGATTATATATATATATATATATATATATATCTATATATATATATATATATATATATAAATATATATATATATATATATAAACAATAAACTAGCGAAATTTGTACTAAGCATTCCCCCTTCAAACGCTCAAGTGGAGCGAGTATTCTCCCTGATGGGCCAACGATGGGGTGGGTGTAGGAACCGGTGCAGTGTAGAGATGATCAAGTCAGAACTACAGATAAAGTACAATTTCACACTGTCCTGTTCGGAGTTCATCACTTATGCTCAAACCAAACACCATCTCTTGAGATCAGTTGGATCTAGTGCAAAATATGACAAATGAAAATAACTTAACAACTATGAGGAAAATAATTTTAAAAGTATTATTGAAAGGTTTTCATCATATGTCTTTTATTGTCTGCAATTTATTCAATATATTATGACAAGTAACTTCTTTTAATATCCTTCAAAGCTGCAAAACATGCTTGATTGCAATATTCTAATGCTTTGACACATGTAATGCACAGCTATTTGTAACAAAATCTACAACGAATGCACTTTAAAACAAAAGAAAAGTCAATAAAGAAGGCTGAGAAGGACTCTGCCTGCATCACTGCGTCCATAACTTCGCATAAGTTGTGTCTATATTGTTCAACTACCTCTTCGATTTAAGTGTCCCGTATTTCAATTTTCAAAATCTGGTCACCCTGAACCTACATGTCTTTCAAACCACATAAATTGCAGAAAATACGAGTTCAAAAATTCTCTTGCATCCTCGCATTGTCTTAATACTTGATTTATGCTTGTTCCAATAACTTTCGATGGCCTGTGTGTGTACTCCTGTTTCTGGATCAACAAAGTTACGGGAGTGATTTACGGTCTGATGCTGAAATCTTAGATGTGATTGAATTTTTGAATAAGCTTTCCATTCATCACTGCATATTACTGAACCAGGCAATACAACTTTTTCTATGAATGGAAGTAGAGTTGTAGCATCACGTGTTTTAACGATCTCCATATATCCAACACCGGGCTTAATGCTAGTGTCGACCATTCCAAATACCCATATTGGCTGATTTGGTGCACTTCCTCTGTGATATTTGTTTTTTCGTGCAAAGCAAGACTCGTCAATTTGCACAATTATGCCATTACCACCAAGTCTAACGGGGTTTACCTCAAAATACTTCATGCAGATTTCTAAAAAAAAAAAAAAAAAAAAAAAAAAAAAAAAAAAAAAAAAAAAAAACTGTAAATATGAATCATGGTTTTTTCTTAAATGTTTAGAATATTAGTCACTGTAGTCTCACTCATGTTGTTTGTTGTTACACCAGTAATAAATAGCCTGAATCCACTTCTGCATTAGAAGTTTAGATTTAGCAAAGAATGAGTCCTTACGAATAGAAACTTTGCTTTTAAATTTAGTACACTCTTTGAATTGGCATTTCCACACATAATTATCTTGAACTTCCGCACTGAATGCACTTCATTTCTCTCCTCAAAAGATTCTTGCTCTTCAACCAGTTGATAGCAGGAAGAGGATGATCCGTTAAAAGTGGCTGCACAACTTGTTCATAAACTGCACGGTCCATGAGGGCTTCTTTACCAATTGGTTTTATGTTAAAGAGTCAAAAGTTTTGTTTCTTAGCCATAAAAGAAAAATAAGAATATGTCGTAAGTACCGTTAGCACTTTTATTGGGTAGTATCACTTATGTCGTTACACTAATTATCATCAACTTATAAACTGGCTTTTTACCTTGTTAATTCCTCACCTTAAGAAAAGCGACCCCAATATTTTCCACCTGAAGAAAAGCGACCCCAGCGTGTGTTGGGGTCGTTTTTCTTCAGGTGATCCCAAATTTTAATTAAAGTTCTGTACAGACAGAGACTTCAGGTTCCATAGCCATTCAATTAGTGTGAATATAGTACCTACATGCTGGATTTGTTAGATATTGGTCTCGTCAGAAATAGTTGAAGTCTTGTATTGTCGAGACCAAATCTTGGAATGGTATACTTGAAATTAGGAGGACTGAAAATATGAAGTCTTTCTAGGGAAAAAAATGAAGACTACCTTATTCTCTGAGTAAAATGGCGCGTCTTTAGACCTTGTAGCAAACAACGTGGAGTACGCTACATGATTATCGAACCGTCATTGCATAATTGCATATATGACTTCGGCGAAGCGTGGCCTGAGAAAAAAAACGGAAAAACAGTATCAAGTGTGAACGTTGTTGATTTATAATGGCCTTGAATAATCGTAAAAATACCATTCTCTCTATTAGTTAACGTGATTATATCTATGAGTATCCTTTGGAAGAGATATGCTAACATTTTCCTCTCTCAGTGACCCTGCTCTTTCAGTTGAAGTATCAAAAATGAAAATCATGGAAATGAGTCATAGATTTTAAAGTGAAGTTTTTTTTTGTGTTTATAAATTTCACTTTATGCTCAAATGAAAGGGAAGCAGTTATCTGAACAAGAGGGATAGAAAGCTATCTTTATAATTCACATTCACGGAAATACTACAGAAGCAATAAGTACTATTTCAGTTGACGTGTGAATTTATCAATTATCGTACCTCGGCAACACGTCAGCTGGGGAACAAAACAAAAAAATTAGCGGTCGCATGAATTTAAAACAATAACACTTAAACTAATATTTATATAACATAAATTTATAGTGCAGGCATTTGCTATATAATAGATTTATGTTTAATGTAAAGGTATAAAATACTCTCGTCATATACTTACGAGAATAATATTCTTATAAATATGAATTCCCTTTTTTAACTTGAGTCAGTTAGCCAATCACATTCGAAAGTGTCACGCGGCAATAACATGGCGGGTACGAAGACAGAGTCCAAAAATTGCATAACTTTGAAAGGCTCTGCTCAGCTGGTTTCGGAATTTTTCTGTAAGTTCAATTGATGTTCATATACCTTAAATATAAGTCTGTACAACAGGTACATTGAATTTGACTGGCATCTTGTCTGCAAGTGCACACGAACCTTCTAAAATCGGTTAGGCTGCCTCTTCCGTGGTTACCGATGTAATATAATTTGCGTAAGACCTTAAGCGTAGGTATTCTGGTATTTAGCGTTTTAATTTCACTCATTTTCAGCGATTTATTAGAAATTCCGTGTTATATCCGATTTTAAATGAAATGAGTAACGAGAAATGAGTTGTCATAATGGAGGGTTACGTGGTTACCCAACCTTAATAGGTAGGATTAGCCTAGCCTACGGTAACAGTTTTCGTAATCATATTTAGCCTACCTACCTATCTATCGCAATCAGGGTATGGCTGCCTTACCAATATCCAGTTCATTTTCAATCTGGGGTATGCGTACCCCAGGTGGTACGCCAAGGGTCTGTCCGGGGGTAGCATATGTGCTTGACATGGGTTAGGCTATTAGGGTTAGGGGCCTGGCTGCCCACTTGCTGACAGGGAGGACACCTCTATTGTAGTTCAAATGGTAAGCTTATAAGAGTGGATTGCTTTTCCTCACTGCAAAATAAAATACAGATAGGGTAAAAAACCGCATGGTACAGGGGTGGACCATGTACGATCAGCGTGAACAACCCCAAAAAAAGTACATTATAACGCGTCCTGACATCGGAGATGGGCATCAGTCGCGACTTGTTGTTGGTGAGAAACTGAGCTAAAGACCTCTACTCCGGTGTCAGGACACGTTATAATGTACTTTTCTTGTGGTTGTACACATTGATCGTACATGGTCCACCCCTGTACCATGCGGTTTTTTACCCTAGGTACTTTAATGATGTGTCTGAAGGAAAGTTAAAGCTAACTAGAGACCCTTTCCATGCAGATGTTGCTTTTGTTAATGTTGCTATTAAGGGTAATTCTAAACCATCATTCTGCGGTAAAGTAGACTATGGCTGTTGAAGTTTTCTTACGTTATTTTACTTAATGAACAAGAATTTAAAGTAATATTTATTCGGACAACTGTAATTAACCCCCAAGGGGCCAGTACTAAACACGGCGAAATACATGGGGCACCCCAATCCCTAGTGGATGTCGTATTCGCGGTTACGTTCCTTGCAGGGTAATTCTAAAGAATAGTTCCGCACGGACTGCAAGGAACGTAACCTGGATACGACATCCACTAGGGATTAGGGCGTCCAATGTATTTCGCCGTGTTTAGTACTGGCCGCTTGTGGGTTAATTACAGTCGTCCGAATAAATATTACTTTAAACTCTTGCTCAGTAACTAAAATAACATAGGAAAATGTCAACTGCCATAGTCTACTTTACTGCGGAATATGGGCTTAGAATTACCCTATTAAGGAAGAGTTTATTGAACTTATGAACGGGTCCAGTACTTGTGATCTATTTGAGAAAAAGTCTTTAGTCAGGTGCTGGTGTAAAATATCCAAATCTTATGTGAAACTAGGTTTTCCCGCTTGCTTGCCATAAAATCAAAGCTAAGGTCTTGAATGAATGTGGAAGCCAGCCTTCGATGTGCTTTAGCAAAAACTGCTCCTCGGCTCACTAGTCTACTGGATGAAAGACTGTTGTAGCAATCTCATTAGCTCCGTTTGCTGCTGGTGTAGCTAATGATAATGTATTTTGTTTTTGCAGTTCAGTACCATAACCTTGAACATTTACTGCATAGAAACAGGTACGCACTTATGATAAAAATTTTCTTTATTTTTTTGTGGAAATTTTTGTTTAAAATAATACTGGTCATGTCAAGAGAGTTATGCACTTACTTCTCGTCAACACAGTACTTGCAAATATACACAATGGAATTTTTTCCCGACATTGTTTTGCTTTTTTTATACAAAGTGGAGGGGGTTACATTACTGACATTGAAAATACCTAAAAGGGTACATGGTGAAAAAAGGGTTGAAAACCCCTGTCATAGAGTCTGCCCTCACCAATGCACAGATCTTCAAACTGGAGGGTCAATTTATCTAGTACAGGAAAAAAATGCAAATTCTATCTCTGCTTTTCTGATTCACAGCTTCCTTGTAATAGTAATAGTAACACTCAGGTAAGTTTTGTAATTTGTGGGGTTCATAGTAGCTTTGATACCAGGATAATCAGGAAACTAACCTAGGGTAAGTTGGTTGTGTTTTATTTATCTGGAGACAGTATCAGCCAGTGTTATGAGGGTAAATATAGTAGTTACGGTTGGCAGGAAAGCCTCCCCCCTCCACCCACTTTCTAGTCAGAAATGTTTCACTAGCCTTGCTTTTATATATTTTCAGATTATGGAATAAACAGTATCTTGTATCAGCGTGGTGTATACCCTCCTGAGTCCTTCACTTACAAGCAGCAATATGGACTTACTCTCTTCACCACTACTGATGAAAAGGTCAAAGAATACCTCGACAATGTCTTGGGACAAATACAAGGTTGCAGTTAACTGTATTTTTTATTTATGTACAATCTTATAAAGTATTTTGTTATGCTTATTTTCTGTTACTGTATTTGCCTTGTGTGTTATTTGAATGTCAGTGAACAATAAACTTCGATATCTTTGGTAGATTGCTTATGTTATTGTAAAATATTGCTTTGACTTATAAAATTTCCTTCACTCTTGTGATTTCATCAAATGAATCTTTCTTTTTCCAGATTGGCTTGAGGCAGGACATGTGCAGAGACTTGTTCTTGTAGTAACTAATGTTGATAACAAAGAAGTTTTAGAGAGATGGAGTTTCAACATTCAACATGAAGCTGGGTTTGGGCCTCATTCAGCCAAGGAGTAAGTTTTCAATTTAACTTTTTTCTCCTATAGGGACACAAACCTTTGTCTTGGATAAATTTTTAGTAAAAACTGGCCTGGTATTGAAGTTTATTATGAGTTCCCCTTGGTCTTCTGAGGGCACCAAATTTCTGTTCAATCACTGTTCATCACTGATGATCCCTGCTTCCCCCAATGGGTCATTGTCTATTGTTTTCCCCCTCCCTATGCCTGGGGGGCTACACAGTAACTGACCGGGAACCTCCCTGAATAGTGTTAAACATTGTGATGACTGTTCCTGTTACTTTTCTTGGACTTTCTAAGCCCACCTCTCCAGCCTCTCCCTCTCTCTCTCTCTCTCTCTCTCTCTCTCTCTCTCTCTCTCTCTCTCTCATTACTTTGACCTGTGGGGTCTTCGCTTAGCTGCACCCTTAAATCCTTTTACTCTTTTGTTTTATATTGCAAAAAAAAAAAAAAAAAAATTCCACTGTTATAAGAAATTTGAGAATTCATCTGGTGCCAAATGCTGACCAGAGATGTCATTATCTTACCTGAGCTGACTGTTAAACCAGTCACGTCAGTAAGGGGTTCCCCAGCCAACACAAATGAACTTTTCTTCTGTTAAGACATAATTGAATTGACTAGGCATGTTGTGACACTACAATTTTCTCTTCATTAGGGATGCTGTAGTAGAATTTTAACTGTGGTCTTTGGTCTGCATTTTGAAAAACATAAAAATATATTTCAGGGGAAAGGTTGGTAATAAGGAACTCAAGATCATTCAGAAAGAAATGAGAGATATAATCCGCCAGATCACTGCCTGTGTCACGTTTCTACCATTATTGGACTGTGTCTGTAAGTTACCAAATATCTTTTTAAAGAAAGTACATTATTTTAAATTGCTGAAATTTCTTCCATTTATTTCTTGTAGTTAAGTTGTAAATATAGTCTGTTGCATCCAACCCATCACTCTTGTAGCCCATGTTTTTGGTCTTTGGATGTCCCACGACATTGCCAACTTATGTCCAAAGGTTATAAATATGTACGGGAATATAAAATTAAGTCATAATTTTTCATGAAATTAAGTTTATTGATAAATGAGTTTTAAGCAAAAATAAATAATAACAATGACAAATAACTATATCAAATATATCCACATTTTCTTATCATGTCATTGAGCACAGCCATTTTATCCTATGGAAATTAAAAATTTCTTTACTAAAATAATACCAATTGTATGTATAATTCTTTGAAAATAACGGTAAACAAGTTTCTTAATGCAATGATTATGAAAATACGTTGTTTCTAAATAAAATCTTAGGATAATTTTTTTATGAATATTAGAATATTAGTTTTGGCCGAGTTGAAGAAGTTGGCAAGTAAATTTTGGGGCCTACTGTACATTGATTTAGCACATAATGAGTTTGCCAAAGTACTTGGACAGGGTCCATAGTAACCATCTAATTTACAAGGGTGCTTGCAGAGGAAATTAAACCAAGAGTTGTATACAGTATTTAAACTCGCTGAAGACATTGGTCTAAAGATTTTAATGGTTTTGTATTTAAGCCTTTTGTAACTGCTTGTTACTTTTCTTTATTTCTTCAATTATATATGGTTTTATAGATGAAAGTTATTAAAGTATTTAAGCATGTATTGTGTGAATGTTATACATAAAATTCAGTGTTTTCCTAACTTCTTTTTTTGGCATTAGTGACTAGTTGCAATGCCAGTAGATAAATCAGTCATTTTTCTTACTGTGGAATTTGCATAAGTTTTTGCACATGTACAGAGTAGGCCATGTTAAAGTAATGGGACTAAATATTGAAAAGAAGTTTTTCTAAAATGATCATTTTTTGACATGAATAATTTTTAACTTGGTTTAAAAAAAAAAAATTCCTGTAGCATTAATTATCCAGGGTATATTTTTTTCAGGTGCATTTGATCTACTTGTGTATACTAATGAGAACGCTGATGTCCCTGATAAATGGGGTGAATCTGCACCATGCTTCATTTCTAACTCTCAAGAAGTCAGGTTGAAGTCCTTCTCTACTTCAGTGCATAAGGTTGATGCTTGTGTTAGTTACAAGACAGAAAACTGATGTGAAGCAACAGCATCTCATGGCATTTAAAGTTTGCGTTTCATTTACATTGGTCATGCACTGCATCTCTTCACCTTAAGCTCTTAATCTGATGGAGAAGGGATTGACTTCAGGAACGAGAAAGTTGTATATTTTTGTGGCAGCAGAAGCTTAATGCATTATATATAAATAAGGTGTTATTCAGTAGTATATATATTGGCATCCAAGTCTTATATGCTAGATTTTACACAATTTGATTCTTTATGCATTCGTGTACAAAAGCTACTTAAAACTGTGCACTTGTAAGCAAACTACATCAGGTATTGCTTTATATCTATCCTGTAGCGTACTTGTCAAATGTTGGGAATGACACGTTAAGGTTGGGATTTTTTTTTATAACTAGCAGTTTCTACAATTAACAGTTAAGGTTGCGCTTTATATTTTCTAATCCGACAGTCACCTACAAGAAGTTTTAATCAAAGAGGGAGTTTATGAGTCATATTTATTGAAGATTGGCCAAGTGGGATTTTGAGACAGCTTTGTAATTCAATTTTAAGTCAAATTGATTAGTACCAATCTTGTCTTATGTGCTCGTAGTTTGACAGGGCTTCAGTAGTTGAAATAAAGCAAAACCCAAGTGCAGTTCCTTCTGTACACTGTCTTTATGTGTAGCAATTAGTAACATTTTAACCTTTGTTTTTTAATTAAAAGATATATTTTTATAGTTTTGTAAGGATAGTGCATTGCCGACAGTAAATTATTTCAAAAGAAATTGCACTAATGGTTAAGTGATTACTTCTTGCTGTTTTTACTTTCACCTTTATGTGACTTTATAATAATAGATTGCGTAAACAAAGAATTTGTGTCATTGTTCATTGACCTCCATATACTTGTATGTATTGTCATGGAAATTGAAAGAACACCGCTTCTGTTAGAATTTGTATAACATCTAGACAAGTGCATTACATTTAATTTTTTATTTCCATGTAGTATAGCTGTGGGATTTTAGGTTTTGGCATTATATTTCAGTAAGATAACTTTGGTTGTATTAGTGTTACTGATGGCAGAGAAGAAAGACTGGCATATCGCAGGGGTTTGAGCTTGGTCAAAGACCGAACATCCTTCGCTTTGCTGACGCTGCTCCAATGAAAAGGTGTTGAGGGACTGTTTGTAACATCCTGCATACTTGTATAGAATGAGTCGAAGGTAGTCTCATTACCTGTTGGACCTAGAGGAGGTTCTCCTGAAAGGCAAGAGAGGGCCCAATGCTCCTCTTGTGAATTTGTGGGCAGGTCAGAGACTCCTGAAAAGGCACTTGCACTGTGGTCTGAGGCTCTTCATCCTTCAAGAAACATTTTAAGATGCATTGGGTACTATAACATCCCCTGTGCCTCTCACCCAACAAATGTTTGGAGGGAGGTAATGAAGAAACACTCAAACCTTGGGTTACTGTACATCCTTTCTTTTCTCTCTTCCATCTTACTTTCCACCCTCCTAACAAATAATTCATGGAACTGTGAGATTTTCCTCCTGGTACACCTTTAAAACCTTGCTATCAATTTCCGTTTCAGCGCTGAATGACTTATAGGTCCCAGTGATTGGCCTTTGGCCTAAATTCTATATTGAATTCAAACCTTTGGTTCAAAATGAAGGGATTTTGCATTTAGCTATGAATTGTGGGATGAAACAATGAGACACCCACCACCACCCTTCTTGGTGCATGATGCAGCAAGACATTCCATGTAACTCGCGCTATCTTGGCCATGGCAAGGGCTAGAAGGAAGACCATTTTGAGCCCCAACAGACCTACAGAGGAGGGCTTGGCTGTTCGAAGCTCCTCACATGCATTGCTATTTTTGGGAGGGTTGCCAGGTCCACTCCTTGACCACTGGTAGTAACCTGGGAGGTAAATGCAGTGAGGAGGAATGGGGCTGTACTGATGCCTGTTTGCCCAGCAAGGGATAAATAACTAAAAATGAAAGAGGAGGTGAGCCCAGAATACCTAATGAAAGCCAGACCTTTCTCTTTGCTGTAAGGATTTTAGTAGTTTCAGCTCTTCCTTACCTGGTGAAGACAGCTGGTTTCAAAAACTGCGACTTAAAGACTTCTCAGAAGCAGCAGCACTAGGAGGGGGCGGGGGTTATGTTTGCAGCCTGGGGTCTCTGCTAGATGAAGTGTCTTTCTTGGGATTCCTCTTCCCACAAAATACCAAATCATTATTTTTAAATGAAAAACAGAGCATGCTAATCTTACAGCAAGGATAAGGTAAAAACTAACCGTATAAATTAAATATTTAATTACCAGAAATTCACTAAAATAATTTCCATGAGATTTACAGATTAAGGAATTACAAAGAAAAAACCTAACCAAAAACATTGTAAATCCATAATGAGCAAAACAAAATATATTTAAAAAAAAATTGGATAGCATAACTTAGCACTGATTCTTCATGCACATAACATATCACAGTCACTTCTGAATTGTTCATGGATGTAAAACTAAACCACACTAATTTACTACGATCATTTTCATTACCCACCAGTGGCAATCTTTCTTTGCACATTCTATCGATCTCTTCAGTAAATGAAAATTTAAAATTCAAATAATTATGAAATACATAAAATATTGCCATAAAAAACTAGCAGCAAATTTAGAGCACACTCAAACTAAAGTTGAAGGATTTGTGCAGAAATTCTTACAAGAAAACCTTCATCAAAAGGAAAACACACTAAAACTTAACATATCAAACGCCTTATTGCTTACTATTTCATTACGTACTCACCATTTGGTCCAGCTTAAATACAACAACAAAAAAAAGTAAAAAGTTTATGTTCAAGCATGAACATTACGTGAGAACTGTAGAATAAAACTGACATTAAAAAGAATTAATGTACAACTATAAAAAATTACTTGCAAAAGAAGTGGACAAAACAGGATTAATATGGCTTCTTGTAGATCTGTGCTGAAACAGGATTAATATGGCTTCTTGTAGATCTGTGCTGAAGTTAAGGATGTCTACCTACTCAAATTTACTAATTTTATCAGCATTGCATCCATTAAGCTTAAGTGCATCTCTTTAGTAAAAGAAAATGATGCCTGGAGATTTGGAGGTCCTTCTGTCAGCTTTAATATTTATAAGCACTAGGTGTTTGGGCATATGTAAAAGGTCAGAAGTATATCCTCTTACTTATGCAATTACTATTTAGAAGAGTCATTCTCTATCAAATGTGTATTTTCAATGTTTATTCAGCACATGTCCAAGTACTGTTCAATACTATGGGGGATTATTTATAGCAGTACCATACTTGGTCATACAGGCAGTCCCCGGGTTACCATTGGTTAGGCTTACGACATTCTGAGGTTAAGGCGCTTTTCAATTATTTTCATCGGAAATTATTTCCAGGGTTACGATGCCTACAACACTGATCTGGCAGATGAAATATAACACCAAAAATGCAAAATAATCAATATTGAAGGGTTTATTTTATGTGAAATGCAATAAGAATGCAGTTTACATGATGTTGCGGCTTACGACTCGTCTCAAGAACGGAACCCCCGTCGTAACACGGGGACTGCCTTCAGTAACCATGTAAGACTAAAATTAGTTTTCAAAAACCTGCTCCTGTGTTTAATATAGAAAAGGTTTTCTAGGTTACAGACAGTTAGGATTTTTATGAGTTTACAGTGGAAATATTCATCAAATCAAATCTGAAGGTTTTGTTAGAACTTGAATAAGTTGGTATTGTCAGACAAGCAACAACAATTCCAATTACTGTACTGCAAAATAAAAAGATACGTACTACCTCATTACAGTGACTTCTTGATTTACAAGTTGTTTTCCAAATAATGTTGCATAGTGTAATTTTCACATGATTTAGATTATTTCCATAAAGATCCAAAGGGCAAAGAGGTGCAGTAGTTGCATTCTACGACCATGTAAATTCATAAAACAATACTAGTTACATTTGCTCAGTTGATAAGTCGACCAGAAATCATAGCAGCAAATGACTCATTGGGTCCCAGTGGGTGGGTCTTGGCTCTACATCATCAATATCTTGAGTGATCACACCAGCAGCCCTGTTATACTGCACACAAATAATTCCTGTTTGAGAATCAGTATGGCTGGTTTTGCTGTGTCCAAAATAGTCATTGATCCACTGTCAAGTGTGGCACCTACATCACATTCACACTGTTGGACGCACTACAAAATATGAACAAAACCTTATATGTAATAAACTCTTCTCATTGGGCCTAAGTCTGAATATTTTTTGTCTTGAAGTAAAATAAGAGGAGTTGATTATTAGTAAAATAAAAATCTCATGAACATTTTACCTGACAAATACTGTACAACATGATCCAGTAGAGAAAACGTCACACTTAGTAAAGGAACTAGTGACAACTATATTTACAAACAGATTCTCAAGTTTTGAAGTTAAATAAATGCATTTATTTTGGCACTTTGTTAGTAAGCCGTTACATGGTGTAAGTATTGTTGCCTGGAAATTACACGGGTGGTATGGGTGTGTGGTCCTTGACCAATCTTCACCCGATATATGCACACGTTGCCAGATCTCACAAGATTCCTTGCTTTCATGTGCGATTTAACCAGATCCAGCTGAGCACTAGAAATTATCCTATTGTTAAGACCTCAGGTTTTTAGCTATGAAAAATACAAATTGTCTTAGAAAATTTGTCATATTTTCAAGGTAACTGTTACTCTAAGCATCCATCAGTCTTCTGACGAATTTTGTTTCAACATAATTTGTTTCAAAATTGACATTTAATACTTTGAAATCTTTACCCATAATCTTATAGATATATAGTAGGAATGGTTTTTCCTAAACTTAAGATCCTGCCTTATAATTATAATTATCATTTATGTAACCAATTCCTGAATTACCATTTAGATTAATTATCAATTTGTGTTATTTTAATCTGATTTTTGATAAACTGAATGATGAGTTGAAAATGTGTGTGAAATGTATACTAATTCTAGACCATTAATCCATCACCACTGGTACTTGAAGAGTACTGGATTAGTGAAAATTCTGAGTTACAGAATGAATACATACCTCAAATATAGCATGTATAATCTGGTAATATTCAACTGTGTGTAATGTTTGACAGACACATTTCATTTGAATTCATTGTTTTATCATACACTGTGTTCAGTGTGAGCCCTGATTTTCTAAGCACTCCACTGTTAGGATAGGCTATATTTCACACTGGATTATTTGGTCACCACACAGACTACAAAACTGATAACATGAGAAATAAAGAAGAAAATGTTCTGTAGCGATAATGCACTGTATTACCACTTAATGAATTGCATCGAATCAAGAGCTACAACAGATGCACACATCCATGTGACAAGGAAATACAATTTTTTTTAACATATAATACTCTTAGGGCATTTAACTCGTTAACCAAAGTGAAAAATACATATTTACTGTCATGATGAGCAAGTGTAGAAGACAATCATCTGATCACCAACAAATGAACCATATTAAATCACTCGCTATGAGTCCCTTAGTGTCATCGTTGCCATTGCCTACAAACCTTGCATGATGCAAAAGGCCTAAAAAACTGCCATTTTATCTTTATTGTGCTTTATTTTCCACAAATCTCTCATTTCTAGCCTTCCTTCTTAATATGGAGTTATCCAAGTAGTTCCAAGTCTTTCAACTATCCTGGTGACCAAGGAAGTCCAGCCAATATCAAATTATTTCCCCAAGGTTTGTGTGAAGGACACACCAAAGCTGCCAGTATCTCTCTTTCATCATTATCTCAACCACAGGTGCAACTTCCATAATATACCTTATGGTTTCATTAATAACTGTATCCTTCCCTTTGACTCCTAATATTCTTATATCTTTATTCTCTAACAGGCAAAATAACATTTTAAATAATTTCTCATTAAAAACAAACTGTATAGTTATTGATGTTTGAAGTGGTTAAATTTTCATTATACCACAAGTTAATGACTAGCTACACCATCGTTAAAATTTAAATGTAACGTTGGCCTTAACAATTTTCAATATAAACTGTTGTAACTAGGTAGATTTGTTATATTTGAAACAATTAAGTTTAGCATCATAATCCAACTGCATCAGAATTAATGTATAGTGTATTTTGACAATGTTTAGGGGACCATGACCACACACTAGCCAGACAGATGATAACTTGTCCCATGTGAGTCCAATCTACAGCCGGCGTAGGTTTTCTATATTTTAAAACATGACATCCTGTAGTGAATAGCTGCACATACAATATGGTATAAATTCGGGCAGTCTACACCAGGAGTATTATCACCTCACTGTTCTCTATTCAATTCTGTTTTATCATGAACAGGCACAATTGAAATGCCTTCCCACACATTTTTACACTTCTATAGCTCGTTTTTAATTCTGGAGTCTCCCATTGATTGCCTTTTATTCTGGAGTCTCCCATATATTGTCTTTTATTCTGGAGTCTCATACATTGTCTTTTATTCTGGAGTCTCCCAATACATTGTCTTTTATTCTGGAGTCTCCCTACATTGTCTTTTACTCTGGAGTCTCCCATACACTCTTTTATTCGGGAGTCTTCCACAGATGTCTTTCATTCTGGAGTCTCCCACAGATTGTCTTGTACGTATTCTGGAGTCTCAGATTTTTTTAATAGCAAGCCTCTGGTGACTAACAATTAGTTTGAGGATTTTGGAAAAATCATGTTTGAAATGTTTTGGCACAATATGTTATCAGCTTCCGGTCCTAATAGTACTGATATGTTGAAGGGAAAGACAGTGACTGGTTGTTTTATATCGGTACTCTCCAGTTGTTCTTTATCTGTAGCTATGCACTGATCAACTTCCAATTTCTGCCACCCATTTTCTTCACAATTTTCATGTTGAAAATCCTGTTTCATCCTTCCTTAATTAGTTGATCATCATCTTTTTCCCTAACTTGTTTATTCCATTATCATGACACAAACTGCATTAAAGTTAATGTAGTGTATTTTTATTACGTTTTGGGGGGACCAATGGTATTTTACGCTTCTTTCTACAATTCAGTATTAAAAAATTATAATACCTAACATATTAGATGTTGGGAAATTATGTTGATGAGCTTTTATGAACTTCTTGTATTTTTGACTTGAATTAACATATTTTAATTTGAGAGTAGTTTTCCCAACGTATTTCCAATTATTGGACATTGCAATGCATAGATAAGAGGTATGTTGATGTCTACATTTTCATTCAGTAAACTCTAATAGCCAGCCTCTGGCAACTAACAGGCACATGTGAAATGCCTTCACTCACATTTTAGACACTGTTATAGCTTGTTCTTCAATTAATTTTCATCTTCTGAGGTTCAATCAAAATGCTACGCAAGCTGTATTTCACATTACTGTACCTGTGGGAAATTTTATATCACATATGGTATTATTAACAATATGTATATTATACTCTCCACTTGTTGTTTTTATCTGCACTCCAGTTGTTTTTTATCTGCACTCAGTTTTTTTTTTATCTACACTCCAGTTGTTGTTTTTATCTGCACTCCAGTTGTCCTTAACCACTCTCCACCCGATATATGCAAGCATTGCCAGATCTCACAAGATTCCTTGCTTTCATCTGCGATTTTACCGGATCCAGCTAGGAGCTAGAATTTAACCTTTTGTTAAGAGCTCAGGTTTTTAGCTAGGAAAAATACAAATTGTTCTTTTATCTGCACTCCAGCTGTTGTTTTTACCTGTGCACTCTAGTTGTTGTTCTTATTTGCAATCCCGAGTCTTTGCTTTTATCTGCACTCTCAAGTAGTTGTTTTTATCTGCACTCTCGAGTTGATTTTATCTGCACTCTCAAGTAGTTGTTTTTATCTGCACTCTCAAGTAGTTGTTTTTATCTGCACTCTCAAGTAGTTGTTTTTATCTGCACTCTCAAGTAGTTGTTTTTATCTGCACTCTCAACACAATGTACTGATTCACATACATATACGTATATTTATTTACAAAGATTTTATACACATTTCTTATATTCATCTTGTGAATTAAGAGTTTGTAAATAAAAGTCTGTGTATATGTTTGTCTTTCTTAAAATTAATATTACAAAACTGTTGCAGCAGAAAGTATTGCTCATTTTTTTACCACATACCAATGGACTTAGTTGTTGGCATCTAATTTTCTCTACCCTAATGCATAGTATAGACTAAGAGTGATAGTTTTGAAAATATTCACAGGCTGAGCATTCACCAGCTTAAAATTAGCAAACACCAGCCAGGAAGGGATCTTTTTGATATTTCCAGTCACTGCTTGTGTTTCACTGGTTGAGCCCCAGCTCCCTTCCCATCAAGTGATTTATATATTAGTAGGAATGTGTATTTTTCATTGTTGTGTGTTCATCATTACTTAACGAATTTTCTACTGCACATGACAACCATCAACAAGAGGATTCTTTTTTCCATTTATTCTTAACTTGCATTAGTCACTCACTTTTCTTCCGACATCCCCTCTACTGAGAATACACAAAGCTATTTTCCATCCTATCAATGCTTCAACACAGTCACACAAAGGGCCTCATTGCTACATGTACATAAAAAATTAAGATAGTTATATAGTCAATATCCCTTTTAATGTTCACTAATTTAGATGATAACTTCTAATAAATGAATATGGTTCATATGTTGGTGTTAAAATGCATATTTCTTCTGTTTATTTTTGACCTTAGTTCTTTTCATTCCAATTACTTTTAGGTGCAAATACGTATGTCCTATGTTATAGCCTATTACATTGTACACTGTATTTTAAAATCTTATATGGATAATTGATGCTTCAACTCCAGACTCATGTTTTGGTGAAAAGAATAGCTTTCTGTGCTTCAAGTAAGATATGCCACATTCACAATGTGATGCTCACAGCATGAGATGTACTTCCTTTATTCACTGGAGCCATAAAAGGGGGTTAAATATGAATACATATTAATTTTGGAAAACAAGCTGTGATCTCTTAGCTGCATGCCAACAGGTGAACACATATAGTGCAACAAGCCAATTTGGTAGCCCTTGAAATTGGGGTGAATTATAAAGGAATTAGATTACAAGTAGGCAGTTCAGTAAATGTTTACCTAAATGTAAAGATGAAAGTTGTGCATTTAAAACAATTTTATCAATTTCAATATGATGCAAATTATAGCTATAATAAATCTGACTTGTATTTACATTTCCTGTTAATTTTAAACTATTATATTGAGAATCTGTTATCATTAAATGTCTAATAAAACCCACATACTATATTCTTACTTTCAGACTTTGATGCTAGAGCCGATAATAATAAATTTATAGTAAATAAAACTATGAAAAAATTTGATTCTGACATGCTATGGTTGTCTGCTTTTTCCTCTGTGACCTTTGGTGATAACTGTTCTTGTGACTGTAGTGTTTGCAAGGAAAGACATACTTCAATGATTTTCTTTTTGTGAAAAACTTCTAAACATTTTGATGTTGTTTATGATGGCCGGAAATACAGTTTATGTAAACTTTTTACACATTGTAAAATATAGCCTCATAATATGTACATTCTCCAAAGGAAGATGTTCTTGCAATGGAGGGAAGTAATATTGCATTATTATTGACTAAAAAATTTCCTTCTATCTACAATGATGGTTAATGATTATTTGTAAATGTCCATCTGATCAAAAGTATTTTAGTTGGTATGCTGGAACCATACTGACATGTTGAGACCTTCAAGCTTTTCATACTGTTCATCATGCCAAATCATATGTAGTATAATTGCTTTGTACAAAATATGAGTTGATCTGTCATCTCCCAAGGTTATAAGGGACAGCTTTTTTTATCAAGTTTTTTTTTTCTGTCAAGTTTAACACATCTTGTTTAGTTCAATATCAAGAAATTCTATTCCTTTATAATAGTATTGGTTTTAAGTCAATGTAATAACTTTTTCCATCTAATAATGGTAAAAACAATTGCTTTTGTTTTATCCAAAGATAATTATAGTATAATGGGCATGTCATAGGTTTGAGCCAATGCAAGGTGCATTTACAAAAGCTGGAAAGCTAGTTGAGTGATGTGAGTTTAGCAGACCTAAACATTCTAGGAAATCAGTGTCCTTAGAAAAATTATGTAAATGATTACCTGTGCTTTAAACATCTGTCCACAAAAGATAACTATCTGCTAGAGGCATGCATTTGTCTGTTTAAACTCACTGGCAGAGAAATGTACAGCTGCTTAATGTCAGTTGTAAACTGAATGACATTTGCTTTATAAAAGTTAACCTGCAATACAGCAAAATGCTACGATACAAACAGTTTTGTTTGATATTAGATGTAAAAAACCACTATATATGGGAAATTATATGTCTACAGAATGCTGAAAGAGGTATAAATGTGCCAGCATTTATATGCACAGGAATAAAAATTTCCCCAATTTAGATTTTTTTTAACTTGCTGCAATTATATTTCAAAGCTTACGCATGCTATCTATAAACTTTATATTTTGGAAGTTACTGTTTTCTATTTATTTTGTTGTACAATATACACTGTTTGATAATAACATTTCTTATTTCCGAACATACAGGCAGTCCCCGGCTTACAACGGGTTCGGCTTACGACGTTCCGAGGTTACAACGCTTTTCAATTATATTTATCAGAAATTATTTCTAGGTTTACGACACATTCCAGGGTTACGACACTTACAACGCTGATCTGGCAGAAAAAATGTGACTCCAAATATGCAAAATAATCAATATTTTAATGTTTTTTTGATGAAAAATGCAATAAGAATATAGTTTACATAGTTTTCAATGCACCCAAAGCATTAAAAGTAAAGTTTTCTTAGGATTTTTGATGAAGTTCCGGCTTACGACAATTTTCAGCTTACAACGTGTCTCAAGAACAGAACCCCCGTTATAACCCGGGGACTGCCTGTATGTGTGTGTGTGTGTGTGTGTGTGTGTGTGTGTGTGTGTGTGTGTGTGTATATATATATATATATATATTCTATATATAGATATATATATATATATATAGATATATATATATATATATATAATATATAGATATATATATATAGATATATATATATATAGATATATATATATATATATATATATATATATATATATCTATATATATATATATATATATATATATATATATATATATATATATATATATATATATATATATAATATATATAATTTGTATATAAGTAATTAAAAAATCACCTACCTACCAAACCTGCTACCCAATAATTTACATCTTTATCAGCCTATGAAAGCTAAAAATGTTATCTCAGTGGTTGGCTTAAACTATTTGTTGATAATAGTATACTAGAGATTCAGTTTTGCTAAGAATGTAAACGCTTGGCTATTAATAACTGAACTGGTTGAATGAACTGCAACCACAGCATATGGAATGTTTTGATAATCTAAAGGAAAAGTTTCCACAACACAAAATATTGAGAAACATACACTAATATGTTGACCAATATTAGTATTCATTATTAAATTATTTTTGTTTATGTGATTTGCAACACTACAATGGACAGGGACTGAAAATATTTTACCTTTGAATAAGACACAAAAGAATATTGTTAAGTAAATGGCATGGTCTTTTAAACCTGTCTGATTAACAAATGAGAAACACATATGATATGAATGACTGTTGAAAAACTGAACTCATAAGGACTTCACTAAAGCTACAACTTTCGCAATAAATCTGAATTATTCCAAATTGCGGTCTTACTAAATACAGAGCAACTTGCGTAACTAAAGGCTTTATGAGAACAATCTTAGTTCAACCACTTCCTCTATTTCCTATTATCAATATATGCATGGGTAAGAAGATATAATTACAAGCACTATGAGAAAGAACAGGTATTACAATTCAAATCCTAAAACTTCTTGGCCTAGAGTAAATCACACTTATTAATGAAAACCCTCATGAAAAACATACAATGATAATTTTGATCGCTTTCCTTGTTACCCATGAGCAACAAAAATAAACTCCTTTACATTAAAGGATTTTTTTATGACCCTCAGTATTTGAAAGGAGCTCATCAGTTAAAACCACTGCTTGGAAGAATTTGCCTCTAAGTTCTAACATTTTTCTAAAGTAAAAATAATTATGCTGAGAACTACAGTACCTGCAACAGCAATTTACACCAGTCATGACACAGCTACCTTCCGAGTTGCTGGTGATTATTCATTATATTACAGAATTGTAATTCTTCCATTCAACAATGTAACACAATGCTAAAAAAATTCACAATGCAATGTTGAAGCCAAAACAGTATTCAGAGTTTGATGGTCTGAAATACTACATACTAAATAGATATGATTCTAATGCTTTTAATGAAGCTCCAGACATATGATGTAAATCTAATAACAAACCAGTATGATTTGTAGTAAGATTCTGTACTGCATTTATCACCAACTAGCATGATATAAGCTTCAATTTAAGCACCCACCTTCCAGCACAGTAAAAATAAAAAATAGGTAGTCCTTCGCAAATATCAAACTTTTGCAAAAACTGATCATCACAATTTGTAAATACTGTTTGATCATCCACAGTGACCATAAAATTGAAACAGAATCATTTTCATGTAAAAAACATCACCAGTTTAAGCATTAATTAGTATATCAAAAATAGCACCTCACTAATGAACCAAACTTTTTTGCTTATTATTACTGTGAGGTTAATGTGCAAGTGGATCTTTTGAAATAAAGACAAGTAAATGATAAAAAAAAAAATATTGAGATAGTCTTTAGGAACCCAACACTTTGAATTTTAATAAATATGCACCATAAATCATATTTCAAACCCGACTCCTTAAGAAAAAATATAATCAAATTCACACCCACCTATAATTCAGTAAAGAATTTATGCTAAAAGAATTCACAGAATTATTTACAATAAAATTTCTTTAAAGAACTGTATTTAATTATGATGCAATGTCAACAGCAGAAACATTTGAAAATTTTACAAGTAAATATCTTTATATTGTACTGTATCTAAAATTTAAAAATATAGTTTTATTGACATGAAGAGGATAAATGGCTACACAGTTTTCAAGAAAACATTGATATGTGCAGTGCTGACCAAGCCATAAACCACATATCCTTATTCTCATCAACTGAAAATCTTTCAGATAGGCATGTCAATTTTTAACAGTAATAATTCTTTCATGAAATGCATTCCTTACAATGATCCCACACTTGTAGTCAGTCTTCAAGCTGTATGGATGTTGCAGTCTCTCTCATCATTGTGCATGCATGGGTGGGTCCTCAGGTCCCTAACACAGCCAGAATTCATACACCAGTGAGAAAAGCTTGTTTGTGAGACAGGAAGTTGGATTACCTTGGATTATAATTAATAATGAGTTTGTATGAGAAAATTAATTATGTTTAAAAAAAATGAATTCTTATTTCATCACAATTATTAATTATAATCAGTCTGCATCCCAATTCAAGTTGGAAATATGAAGCTGCACATAAAAACCCAGACTTGCTGACTTGGGCCACAGGGATCCACTTAAAAGCAACTGGGAACTGATCTAAGCACCAACATCTATATCTTCCAAGTTGTACTTGATACAGAAACCCTGACATGCAAAAGCAACTCTTAAGTCATTAGCAATTGAAATCATCTGCGATACAAAGTCCCCTTTCTACTTCACATCTTACAGGGAATGCTGTGGGTAGAAAAATTTGTATATGTCAATCACTTCAATCATAGCAGGGAACAATACAAATCTATTAAGAGAAACACATGGGCAATGCCCCTGGAGTGTCTTTGTTGATGAGAATATCATAATGTATGTAAATAGAAAGAATATAGAACATTAAAAACTTTTATGGCAGAACTGGTATAAAAACAAACCAAGCTGTTAGGGACCAGAGGATCCACCTGCAAATGTGCAATGATGACTGCATTCTTTATTTTAAAAGGATTGTAGCATCCAGGTAATCTGAAGATATAAATGTGGTCAAATTATAAGTAACTGGTTTGTTGTGAAACTATTATCTTTTTAATCAATTAGCACTGACCATATTATAAGTGGAACCAACATCTTGACCCAGAATGTTCAATTCCAGTAAATTGCCAGTTCCTAAATACTTTCACCCTGGAATGTAAACTAAATAAAAAATAATATCTCTTTGGACATCCTTGAAACTCTTAAATAAATGAATATTTGTTTGGAAATACTAACTACACAGCCTATCTTATATGGAATATAACCTTAACAATACAATAAAGATAAATCAAATATTGTTTCTTGCATATATACATATCAGCAGAGCTATACATCTCCCCCTTTAAACTTACTATTTTACAAAATATTATCAGGTACCTTCCCATGGAGCCAAATTTCCTGCTGAAAATAGGAGTGGTACAGTAGGCAATGGCAGACTTGATGCTCCTTCGCGACAACTACCTCTCTGTTGAACTTCTGGACAGATACCTTGAGCCTGAAAATAAACATTCATATGCTTACGTGGCCTGCCAAACCCACCTAGGAGAGAAACCAATTTTGAAAATCGACAATGGATAAAAGGGAGAATGATGTTATGATGAAATTTTTTTCCGACGTGCCCCAAAGAAAAGGGATTTTCAAGAAGCGACACGGACTGAGCCCAGAAAAACATACTTTCATAATTTTTAAATGTAGTAATTATTGGAATCCCTGTCCCACTTGTTTACAGGTCAATGTAAAGGTTTGCATTTTATCCCTGGCATATATGTCAACCCTTAGTTTTGGGAAGATTTTTTGAGGTTTGCAAAGTCGACCTGCAGTCTGTAGCTTACAGTATCTATTCCATACAGTAATTAACAATTATCAAACGTATCAACACAAAATTATCAAACATGTCAACATCAAAGTAAGAGTGTAAACAATTATCAATACTATTACAATGATGTCAATATATCAAAGTAAGCCTTTACATACACCAAAACGCAAGTCCTATTCTATTTCATGTCAAATTACTGCCATGATGAGGATGAGGTCTAGACTAACATACTAGACTGCCAAATTAAATTCTACTTACCTTATTTGCACTGATGAATTCTCGCAACTTCTGGATGAGAATCTGGTTGGACTCGTTGAATTTTTGGACACTGTAATCAAAGGATAAAAATATGGAATCATTGTTGATCCAGCTATTATAAAATATGATTTCATTGGTACTAGCACTTACAACAATAAATCTCTACTTCACTGTTAAAGAAGGGTATAAAAGTCACAAATTTTTGTTACTTAATGCATGAGAATTATTCTTATAAAATAGTTTAACTGACAACTGAATCACATTTTTAGCCTAATGCTGGTCCAAAGATTGGTTTTCAATGGAAAGGAGAAAACTGTAAAGGCAAAACTAGTGTCATAAAGAGGTATGAGGAGACCAAAAGAAATGGCTGAAAAATAATAAAGCTGGGACGAAGAGAGTTATAAAAATAGGGATTATTATCCTGTGATTTGGTTGTTAAGTAAAGTTTCCTACCATGTTCTGTTTCAGGTCAAAGACCATTGGAGAAACTGTTAGACTACATTCTCTGGAGCAAATGGGGTTGTCAATTCTAATATATATAACAAACTTATTGATTTAATAAATATCCCAGAATTACTGTCACACTAAATCTTAAAGAGTCTCCAGCTTTATTCTATCAATCTATGGATACAAAAAGGAGATACATTCCTTTCAAGAAGTTTATTTTGGGTATAACCATAATAAATTTGACAAACATATTCACAACAACAAGCATTTTCTGATATCTATCATGCCTCTACAAACACTTCTATAATTTAAAATTATAGTGCTAAAATATCCAGTAATCCAAAGATAATCCAAAGAGAGTGTAAAATTAACAAGTAAATAATACAAAGCCTTACCTATCAGGACTAAACAGTTTATGCGAGATGATCTTATGAGATACCTCTTCATTAAGAGAAGCATCAAACAGCGGCAAGCCAAAATGGCATTCCAGCAAGTGCCACTGTTCTACAAGAGGGGCCCCAAATTGCAATGTCATATTGTCTCTGCACAGAGGAAAAAAATAATTGCATACTTTAAAAGAATCTTTACAACTGGTGTAAAACAGAATGGATATGATATGTTTTTCCTTAATGTACTTTTTGTTTCATAGAAACCTTTTACAGTAAAAGCATCATACACTTTGTTCTTATATTTGAGTTGAAGAATAAAAAAAAAAAATATATATGGTCAATAGTTTACAGCAGAATATAAAACAGCTGGGGATCAAGAGGATTCTGAGAAGAATCCTATGCAATGCCTCCAGTGTGCCAGGTATTGGACAGTTTAGGCAGTGCTTACTGACCATTCTGAAGCATAAGTCAGCTTTATCATTGAATAAAAAGCAAAGAAATAAAAGGTAAAACCAGTTCTAATGATACACCCTTATATCAACAATACAAAATGACAATGAGTGAATATAAACACAATCAGGAATATAGATTCAAAAGGTTTTCAGCTAGAGCAGAAACAAGGAAGTGGATATTCATCAGGGGAATCTCATCTACCAATAACCTCATTAATCATAAATAGCCTTTAACCTTTCAGAATGTACCCAGGTATACAAAGAAGAGCATTTCAATTAATCCTTATGTGCATACCCAGACAACTCTATGATCCATGAAGTGATGCAATTCATGTTTTGTGTGCTTGCATTAAAAATGGATTAATGCCATTCTCTCCAGGACTACTATTGCATTTCTACCAGTGTTTCATTATATTCTACCAACTGACTTCCATATTAAGTGCATTTTCATATTATATTCATTTTCTTTGTTTCAATCTTATTAGTTTATAGTTTATACAGTATTGTTTGCTCAAGTGAGACTTACTACTTCATGTTTCCCCTGTTGCAGTAACTTTACCTTTTGTTCTCTCTGTTCTGTCTCGCTTTACATATATATCCATTCATCCTAGGACATATTCCTGTTGTTAAAATACCAATCTAGTTCAATGTATGAACCAAACAAGATTCTTCTCTATGGGATCTTACCATGAAAATATTAGGGAAGTTACATGCTCTCTTTACCCAGATTCCTCACAAATAGAACTAAGGTAGTATTGGTCTATCCCATATGCCTGAGTTTGTGGGAAAACCAAGAAAACTTCCCCTTAATGTCAACCTGCATTATTCCTTGTTATTCTAGCCTTGCCATTCCAGCCCAGAAACAAGGAGGCCTGCAAGAGCCATCAGGGCTTATCTTCGAATGACTACAGATTTTCAAAAAGGGTGGATAGATGGATTATGAAATTTAGGGAGGGGAGGGACCACTAGTATGTGTTAGAATTAAATGTCTAAAAACACTTTCTCTTCCTTTTTATATGCCAAGTCATCTTGACTTCCAAGCCTATATCCTCTAGCTTAAGTATGTATTAGGGATCAGGAAAGTATGGCTGTATATACATATACGTACATCTCTGGCCTTTAAAAATAAATCTGGATATTTATAAAACCTATCACTTTATGAGGCAATCAGACTTCCTCCTGATACTACACAACTTGCAAAATGGTCAGAAAACACTTGGAATTACCATTTTCTGCCAAAGAAATACTTTGGAGCCCAGATGTGCAGGTGAGCTGGATTTTTCCTTTTTTGAGCATTTCAGAAAATGTGAACCATATGACATCAGTCATAAAGAGATGGGATTATCAAAAAATTTCAAATTTTGTTCTGAGAATTTGATATAAAGTTTTGATATAAAGATCTAAGGATTTGTCTAAGACTGGAATTTGAGTACAGAGTAAACAAGTAAGCAAGAATGGAGAGCACAATAAAATCTAACCAAATAAAGTGCTCACTTTACATGGTTAGATGTTTATCTGCAATGTTATAAAGAAACCAATTAAATGCTACACTTCAACAATAAATGCAGCAACAATTGCAAGATATAAAAAAATATTAAAATCTGAAATAAACCCACCTTTGAGAAGGCTGTCCCTCTGATTTCTCTAACACAATACTAGAGACATCATCAAAGCTCACTACTTGTGGGATGGAAGATGAATCACCAGAAGCTTCGTCAACAGCAAGTTTTTCAGTTCCTGTTTCATTTCCTGATGAACTATCAAATGTGCCTGGATTATCATCAGAAACTTCTGGAACATACGATTTGCTTGAGGATGTGGCTCCTTGAGGCATTCCAGTGGTGATTTCACTTGTGCTGAAGCTAGACACTCCAGGTGTATCAGCTCCAGGGAAAGCAACAAGTTTAATGAAGCCAAATGTATGCTGAAGATCAAGATGTTGAGAAAGAACTTGGACTGCTGGATGGTTTGTTTTTTCTGTGGAAGAATATGAGAATAAAAAAAAAGAAGAATATGCACTCCCATTTGGGGCAATGTAATACAATCTCTAAAAAGTTAATTTATCTGTTTGTCAACAAGGATAACCAAACTACCAATATCATTAATGATATTCAAAAAGATAAAACATTTGCTTCACCAAATGAAACTACAGGCGGTCCCCGGGTTACGACGGTTCCGGCTTACGACGTTCCGAGGTTACGACGCTTTTTCTTAAATATTCAATGGAAAATCCGTCCTGGGTTACGACGCTTGTTCCGAGGTTACGACGCTGACGCTTCCGACGCTCCGAGTTAACGACGCTTTTAAAAAACGCATGCTATGATAAAAATCCTTTATAGTTTAGCACAGTATATAATAAAAATATGTTTTTGGTTACATTACAACAAAAATTTTGAGGTTATGATGATTTTTGACACTTTTTTTTTTTGTATTTTTTGAATTTTTTTAGTGACGCCGCATATGCGGAACTAGTTTGCGGGCAAATGAATACACTAGCTTGGGATGCGCAGTTTAAAAGTCCAAAAGCGCAAATAATGAAAAATCATTGCTTGTTTCCAGTACATAATTAAAAAAATGATATTGTTATGATACAATAAAGTTTCATACATACTTACCTGGCAGATATATACAATTAAAGGCCCACCCAGCCTCCCCGCAGGAGACAGGTGGAAGAGAGAAAATATGATAGAAAACGGGGATGGTTCCTAGTCCTGCCGCCCAGGGCAGGCCGGTAGATCACCTGACCTACCTGTAGCGAGTGGCGCGAAATTTGAATTTCTGTCGGGGACGACGGAGTCTTAGCTATGTATATATCTGCCAGGTAAGTATGTATGAAACTTTATTGTATCATAACAATATCATTTTCATACAATCAACTTACCTGTCAGATATATACATAGCTGATTGGCAACCTTCGGTGGAGGGTAAGAGACAGCTACTATATGGAATAGACAGGTAAACAACATATGTTGTAGGTATAAATAAAACCTTGGTTCCTACCTGATAGGTGGTAGACTTCGTGGGTGTTTGCCCAGTAGTCTGCATCACCTCAAGAAACTTTAGCGAGATATATGATCTATGGCCAAGAGTTCTTGTGGGTCTGCCGATGGGGTCTTATCCGCTTACTCGGCAGAGCCTAAAAGGACTTTGTCAATGGGTGCTGATCCACTTATATGACAATACACCTTATGAAGGAGCACACAACCAATCCCGACCACCTGATCCTAACCATATGTTAGAACTAAGGATTGTTCAGAGTTATCCCCGAACTCGTCACAACAACCGTAACTCAAAACCACTACGCACACATACATAATTTCAAAAAAAAAATTATACTCATCTAATTAGATATGACAAGATTCTCTTACTGAACAACATAGACGGCCGCCCGTGCTAAACCAAGTCCTCCATTGTTCGAAGAGACTCCAGACCATATCCAAAAGAAGAAAAGTATATACATTAAGGATTCGGTGTCGGCTCCGTACCCAGAATCGTATCCGCCGATACGAAAGGACCTAGAGAAAAACACTTCTCATATGTCACACGAACGTCTTTCAAGTAATGAGATGCAAATACTGAGTTGCATCTCCAAAATGTCGTATCTATGATGTTTTTAAGCGACATATTCTTATGAAACGAGAGAGACGTCGCTACAGCTCTCACTTCATGAGCTTTAACTCTCAACAGTTGTAACTGTTCGTCAGGACAGACCTTATGAGAGTCTGTAATGACGTTTCTCACAAAGAATGCCAGCGCATTCTTGGACATCAGTCTTGTGGGGTCTTTTACCGCGCACCAAAGACCTTGTCTAGAGCCTCCCATCTGATGCTTTCTCTGAAGGTAGAACTTCAGAGCTCTTACAGGGCATAGAGACCTCTCTGCTTCTCTGCCTACGAGACTCGATATGCCTTTGACTTCGAATGACTTAGGCCAGGGATTCGTGGGATTCTCGTTTTTAGCTAAAAAACAGGGTCTTAAACGAGCAAATAGCTGAGTCTCCCTTGAATCCTACTTTATCCTGCAGAGCATGTAATTCACTTCATAATTTCTCTTTGCCGTAGCTAAAGATAATAGGAATAGGCATTTCTGGTGATGTCTCTAAACGATGCCAGATGAGGAGGTTCGAATCTTTCAGATGAAAGGAAACTTGAGGACTACGTCTAGGTTCCAGTTCGGAGGTACCGGTTCCTTCGACTTTGAAGTCTCAAATGACCTTATGAGATCGTGGAGATCTTTATTATCTGCCAGATCTAATCCTCTATTCCTGAAGACAGCAGAGAGCATACTTCTGTATCCCTTTATTGTGGATACAGCTAGATGAGATTTTTCTCTCAGGAATAGCAGGAAATCAGCAATTTCCGCTATAGAGGTAGTGGAGGAGGACAACTTCTTGGATCTACACCACCTTCTAAAAACCTCCCACTTCGATTGGTATACTTTCGTAGTGGAGGTTCTGCGTGCTCTCGCGATCGCGCTTGCCACTTCGCGAGAAAAGCCTCTCGCTCTGACAAGTCTTTCGATAGTCGAAAGGCAGTCAGAGCGAGAGCGGGGAGGTTTTGATGGATTACCTCTTGAAGTGTGGTTGTCTGAGAAGATCCGTCCTTCTTGGTCGGGATCTTGGAAAGTCTACGATCCACTCTACCACCTCCGTGAACCAATCTTGGGTCGGCCAAAAGGGGGCTATTAACGTCATCCTCGTCTCCTTTGACGCCACAAACTTTTTCATTACTAATCCCAGGATTTTGAATGGGGGAAAAGCATATACGTCTACTCGAGACCATTTAGCAGGAAGGCGTCTACCATAAGTGCTCTTGGATCTTCCACGACCGATCAAAAGACTGGCAGCCTTTGGAATGACTGTGTCGAAGAGATCCACATGAGGTGTCCCCCACAGCGACCAGAGATCTAGACACAACTTCCTCGTGTAGGGTCCACTCTGTATGAAGGACCTGGTTCCTCCTGCTGAGTCTGTCCGCCCTCACATTCTTTACTCCCTGTACGAACCTTGTCAGAAGGGAGATGTTCCTGTGAGACGTCCAAAGCAATAGGTCTCTCGTCAGTTCGTAAAGGAACGAGGAGTGAGTCCCATCCCTGTTTTCGAATGTAGGCAAGTGCGGTGGTGTTGTCCACGTTTACTTGCACTACTTTGTTTGACACCAGAGGTTCTAGACTCTTCAAAGCCAGATGCACGGCGAAGAGCTCTTTGCAGTTTATGTGCCAAGTCACCTGTGCTGGTTCCCAGGTGCCTGACACCTCTTCTGAGCCTAATGTCGCTCCCCAAACCTTTCTCCGACGCGTCGGAGTTACAACACTAGGTCTGGGTTCTGTGTTTTTAGAGAGATCCCTTTGTTCTCTTCCAGAGGGGGCAACCACCATTCCAGGTGCGATTTTATCTCCACTGGAATGGGAAATACGTCCGAAAGTTGTCCGGTTTTCCAGCTCCAAGACTTCTTGAGGAAGAATTGAAGCGGACGTAAATGCAGTCTTCCTAGTGGGAAGAACTGTTCGAAGCGAGGAAAGGGTCCCTAGAAGGCTCAACCATTCCCTCGCCGACGTATGTTCCTTCCCTAAGAAGAGAGAGACTATCCGCAAACCTTTTGCGATTCTCTCTTGCGAAGGAAATACTCGAAAACCCCGAGAATCCATCCGAATCCCCAGATAGACTAGGTCCTGTCTGGGGGTGGTCAGCTGAGACTTCTCGAGGTTCACGAGCAATCCCAAACGCTTTGATCAAATCTAGAGTTAACTTTAGGTCCTCCAAGCACTGTCTCTCTGATCTGGCCCTGATGAGCCAGTCGTCCAGATACAGAGAGATATTTACTCCTTTGAGGTGAAGAAACCTCGCCACATTCTTCATCAGGCTTGTGAAGACCTGAGGAGCTGTGGACAGGCCGAAACACAAGGCTCTGAACTGAAAGTTCCTTCCCCCAGCACCCGTCATGAAACGGAGGTACTTCTTCGATGAAGGGTGGATCGGGACGTGAAAGTAGGCGTCCTGGAGATCTAGAGACACCATCCAATCTCCTTGTCGTAATGACGCTAGGACTGAAGCAGAAGTCTCCATGGAGAACTTCTCCTTCTGAACAAATTTGTTCAGAGAGCTGACGTCCAGTACTGGTCTCCAGCCTCCCGAGGCTTTCGCAACCAGAAAAAGGCGATTGTAAAACCCCGGGGAGTTTTGATCCAGTACTAGTTCTATCGCTCTCTTGTCCACATTTGTTCCACCATCGATCGAAGAGTATCCCTCAGCACAGGATCCTTGTACTTGGCTGATAGTTCCCTTGGTATTGACGTTAGGGGAGGAGTGTTCAGGAAAGGGATACGATATCCCTTCCTTATGATAGCCAATGAAGACGCGTCTGCGTTTATCAGTGTCCAGGCCTCCACAAATCCCAGGAGCCTGGCACCTACTGGTGCTTGGAGGAGAGAAGCTTTCATTTTCCCTTTTTTAAAGGGACGAAAGGCAGACCTACCTCTCTTCTCCGGAGCCTTCCTTCTTGCGGGAGGTCTGGAGGTCGGACCACCTCGAAAGGGCTGAACTGATGTACTAGGTCCTTTCTTGTCAGATGCAGAAGCAGGCTTCTTCTTCTTGCTGACTGCGTCAGAAGATCCTGAGTCGCCTTCTCAGTTAAAGAATGAGCAATGTCCTTCACTAACTGAGAAGGGAACAAAAAATCAGACAAAGGCGAATACAGTAGCGCTGCCCTCTGAGCGTGTGAGACTGCCTTGGTTAAGAAGGCCCCATATACAGTCCTCTTCTTTAGAAGACCTGCTCCAAACAATGAGGAGATTTCAAAAGAGCCATCCTGTACCGCTTTGTCTATACAAGACAATATGCATAACAGGGCTTCAGGTTCGATTCCTTCCGAATCATGGGCTTTCTTGGACATCACCCCAAGGGACCAATCTAAGAAGTTGAAAACTTCCAATACATGAAAGAGTCCCTTGAGGAGATGGTCCAGTTCAGAAATTCCCCACGTAATTCGTGCCGAATTGAGACCTTGTCGACGTGAAGCGTCAACTAAGGTCGAAAAGTCTGCTTCCGACGTAGACGGGAGAGCAATACCCATATTCTCTCCCGTCTGATACCAAATGCCTCTTTTACCAGCTAATCTCGCTGGAGGCATGCAGAAGACTGTTCTCACTAAGTCTTTCTTAGACTTCATCCATGAGTCTAAGGATTGTAAGGCCCCTCTTCATAGAAATGGTGGGCTTCATTTTGAGAAAAAGACGAAGCGCTTCTTCGTCTTAGCACTCGAAAAGAGAGAGCGCGGAGAAGGAGGAGCGGCAGGAGTCAACTCGTCTCCATACTCCTCAAGAAGCAAGGCAGTCAAAACCTTATAGTTCGACAGTCCTTCTCTTCCCTGAAATTCATCATCCGAGTTTTCTTCCAACTCGGGATCTAAATGAGTCTCCGCTCCCCTTTCCGTACGTTCCTCTTCTGGAGGAGACAAACTCCTAATAGGAGAGGGGCTAAGGGAATGATAATCTTTCCTCTTTCCCGCTTTAATAGCCTTGGAAGGCGCCACAAGCTCAGGCTTCTCTTGATAATTAGAAGACGCTTCCCGCTTGGATGACGCTTCCCGTTCGCCAAGCGTCCTGGCTGACGTCTCTCGCTTACTTGGCTGACGTCTTGATGACGCCTCGCGCCTGGAAGACGCTCCGCTCTCCAAAGGCGTCCTACTTGGCGTCAAAATATTGGTCGGAGCGTCACGTCTACCAACCGTTTTCAATGACGCTTCATGTCTAAAAGACGTCTTACGTCTCTCTGGCGTTACGAAACTTTCGTAAGCAACCGTTCTCGCTCTCGAACCCGAAGCTTCTGTAAGATGTTTAGAAGCTTCACGTCTGCATGACGCTTCTCGTTTAGCAGGGGAGAGAGGACGAGACTTCTTGATTGGAAGCGCCACGTCCTTCCTACGAGGTGCTAAAACTCCCACTAGAGAGGACAGTTGCTCTTGAACTGCCATAATTATTCTCCTTGACGCTTCTCCCACGTCCACTGCATGACGCCTTTCGTCATCACTCGGGGGAGAAGTAGGAAAGGGTACTTCTGCGTACTCGTCAGGTGACGCTGACGCCACCTTCGCCTTCTTAATAGAAGAGGGAGCGTCATCTGAGAAACGCTCTGGGCTCGAATCTATTTCGGGTTCTTTCATATGACGCTTCAGAGGTCTCGACAAGTTCGACTCCTTTCCACCCTCGTTTAGGTGAGGGAGAGGAGAGGACGAGAAACACTCACGAAGGACGCTTTTCTCCTATAGCGCCCTGAGCAGCCTGCCACGAAGCAGAGCTAGCTGAAGGGACGTCTGACCGTTGGGGATTCCCCACGACCTCCACTTAAGGCTTTCGACTTTCCTTCTCCTTCTGGGCAATGGGAGCTTGGAAGAGGTCTAGGCCTGGGAGGCGTCGCAGGGACGATCAAACGCCCCCTCCACAACACTGGGAGAACTCACTTGTTCACTGTAATGCTCACTTTCACTAGCCTTACCTTGCAAGTCCGCCATCTTGGACTTCATGTCTCTAATCGTAGCTTTCAGATTGGCGATTTCCGAGGCCGATTCCGAAAGTACACTTTGAGAATGAGATACATAGGGAGAATCTAAATCAGTAGGATTAGAATTATCAGTAAAAGGCTCAATAGGCCTTGAACTCACACCTTTCAGACGTCTAACCCTATCCCTCTCTAACTTCTTCAAATAAGAAGTCAAAGTCTTCCACTCTTCTGCATTTAATCCCTCGCACATTGCCTTACAAGTACTTAGTTAGCAGAACACTGAAACCCCCTACATTTACGGCATACAGTGTGAGGATCAACCGAAGCTTTCGGTATCCTCACCCTGCAGCCTACATTCACACACATTCTCACACTCACATTTGAATCAGACATACTGAGAAAAATCCAAAAAAGCAATTCCAAAAACAGTCCACAGTAGCGAATGCCAAAACACGATCCAGATACGTCACCAAAAAGCCGAGAAACGATGATCAAAGGATGAAATATGAATCTAAGTCAGGAGGTAATAGCAACAATGTTGATACCACCGGCGACAGAGAAAATATGATAGAAAACGGGGATGGTTCCTAGTCCTGCCGCCCAGGGCAGGCCGGTAGATCACCTGACCTACCTTGTAGCGAGTGGCGCGAAATTTGAATTTATTCTGTCGGGGACCGACGGAGGTCTTAGGCTATGTATCATAGTCTGACAGGTAAGTTGATTGTATGAAAAACTAAGTTTCTGGTTAGATTACAACACAAATTCCAAGGTTACGACGTTTTGTTATGCTTTTTAACGATACCTCATATGCAGAACTAGTTTTTGAGCGGAGGTGCATAAATTAATTAACGCTATTAAACTGTATGGTAAATTGACCGAACAACGACCTCGGACGGTCGAGGACGCTAAGCGTAACAATACGAAAGGACGCCACTTCAATCGCGTGTCTGCCTGAAGTTCAGTCGGTTGTGTGCTAAGACGTTGCTGAAATTCCTTGCCATTTTCGCAAAGAATTTACAATGGCTCCTAAACGCCAAAGTACTTCCTCCGATGATAGTTCATCCAAGAAGAGGAAGGTCATCACGATGGAGGTCAAATATGACGTGGTGAAGCGTTCGGAGAAGGGAGAAACTAACACCGAAATAGGCCGTTCTTTAGGCTTGAGCAGGACCACGGTGGTAACCATTGTGAAGGACAAGGAACGTATTCTGAAGCATGTTAAGGATGCTGCACCGATGAAGTCAAACGGTGATAAACGAGAAGCAACGTAGCCAGAGCATTGTTGAAATGGAGAAATTGCTCATGATCTGGCTGGAGGACCAGAACCAGCGACGTGTTCCGGTGAGCTTAAGTGTGATCCAGGAGAAGGCTAGAGCGCTGCATGAGGCAGTAGTGAAAAAGTTTGGCGAAGGCAGTGCTGGTGGTGAATTTTCCGCGAGTAGAGGTTGGTTTAACCGTTTTAAGGCTCGTGCAAATTTGCATAATGTGAAGCTGCAAGGTGAAGCTGCTAGGTGCTGATAGCGAAGCAAGCCAGAAAAGTTTTGCCAGGTGGTTTGGCTGAGATAATTAAGGATGGTGGTTACACGGCTGACCAAGTCTTTAATGTGGATGAGACTGGATTATTTGGAAAAGAATGCCAAATCGAACGTACCTTTCCAAGGAGAAGTCAGCACCTGGCCATAAAGCTGGAAAGGAGCGACTGACTTTGCTGTTTGGGTCCAATGCAAGTGGCGATTTGAAACTGAAGCCCTTGCTGGTGTATTTGGCCGAGAATCCCAGGGCATTCAAGGGCATTTTCAAGAGTCAACTCCCTGTGATTTGGAAATCAAACAAGAAGGCTTGGGTTACCTTGATGGTCTTCGAAGATTGGTTCAATGACCATTTCGTGCCAGCAGTGGAGCGGTATTTGACTTCGAAGGGTCTGCCTTTTAAGGCCCTCTTAGTCCTGGACAATGCCCCTGGTCACCCTTCAAATTTGAGCGACATGCACCCTAATGTGAAGGTGGTGTACCTCCCACCCAATACCACATCGCTGATACAGCCAATGGACCAGGGAGTAATAGCTAATTTCAAGGCTTACTACCTTAGAAGGACCATACGTTTTGCTTTGAGGGCCATAGAAGCTAACAAGGAGTTGACACTGAAGCAATTCCAGGGTTACTACATAACATAAAGGTAAGGAATTATACATAGTAGTAAACATACATTAAGTAAGTTTTATACGTACTAAAAAAAAGTGACCAAGATCTCTCACATGGGATAAGTGATCAAGGTCCCTCATGGAATTACATACTACTGTACACTCCCTGCTTAACAGGGGGTGTAGACCAATCATTTACAACATGCATACGTACCAGTTGATATTAAACCACTGTATGGTGCATATTACTGTATGTAACTTACTATGCATAGAGTACTTACTGACAAAATTATTTTTTGTACATTCCAGAACCCCCTGAATGATGTAGGCTATGGGGCCACATAAGACTTTGTGCATCCAGGGTTACATAGCACGACAACTTTAAACTAAAGGTAAGGAATTAATTAACATACATTAACTAAGTTTTATACATGTTATATATGTGATATTAAACCACTGTATGGTGCATATTACTGTATGTAACTTACTATGCATCGCGTACTTACTGACATACTAAGATTATTTTTTGTTGGTTACATTCCAGAACCCCCTGAATGATGTAGGCTTATGGGGACCACATAAGGACTTTGTTGCATCCAGGGTTACTAGCATGACAACTTTAAACTAAAGTAAGGAATTAATTCACATACATTAACTTTTTTACTCTTGATATAACTCAAAGTAAGGAATATAAAGAACTAAAAGTAAGGAATTAATTAACATACATTAACTCTTTTACTCTTGATATCTATAATTTACATATTGCATTCAGGACTTTGTGTAGTATTTTGTACTATTTGTTGTTATACTTTTTACCTTCCAGAGCTACCAGACTGGGATTTTAGTGTACTCCAGGATCTACCAAAGGATTAGTGTACAGTGTAATAAGTGTTTAGTGTATAATCTAACCTAAGGATTAAATTGTGTACATTGTGCTGTTTATAGTGTCACAAGAGTTTAATAAAGAATTATACCTTCAAGAACCATCCTTTGGCATTGAAATAACCACACTACACATCATGCAATACTTGCATGTCACACAGGTAAGGTCTCTCTAACTTTTTCTTAGTTTAAGGCATATTTCCAAGTGTCGTTCCGGCTTACGACTATTTTCGGCTTACGACGCGCCTCAAGAACGGAACCCCCGTCGTAACCCGGGGACTGCCTGTATAGTACATAACTACTTCACAAAATCTATTGGAATTTTATATACGATGTGAATATTTCCAACAGCAACCCCCCTTCCCATTGCCAAAGTTCTAGGCAAATTTTATATCACCTGTTTTTTTATGGTAACAAAATAAGACAACCAGACAAGTACTTTCATGTTATTTCAGAAAATTAAACAACATCCATTACATTCATGCTTGCCCAGGAAGTTAAACAAATGAATCTGGATGGAATTTTTTTTATTAAATAGTACTTACTAGAACTATCAAGTGGAAATGGAATATGCTGTATACAAACATCATGATACCACCCATATGCCTGTAAATAGGAAAAGATGCCATTAATCTGAATATTCCTGAATAATTTTACAGATCACTGTAACCTAAGCAAAATAACCTAATTAAAATAAAACTTTGCTAGGCAGAAAATCTCAAATTCCTGAAGCAATTTTAGAGTTGTTTTGACATACAAGCCATAAATTTTTGCCTTGAACACTAATAAAAAATACTATGCCTATTCATATTAGAAATATGAGTAATTAAAATAAAAAATCCACAGAGTATTTTTTCCAGTCAAACTGAAGCAATGTATATTATCCAATAAATATGGCTATAAGTAAAATAACACTTTGCTAGGAACAAAATCTCAAATTCCTGAAGCAATTTTAGAGTTGTTTTGACATACAAACCATAAATTTTCATCTTGAACACTAATAAAAAATATGCCTATTCATATTAGAATATGAGTAATTAAATAAAAAATCCACAGAGTATTTTTTCCAGTCAAACTGAAGCAATGAATATTATCCAACTCATATAGCTATCTACCAACTCACCAAGATGAGGAGTCAAAAGAATTTACTAAAAGTTAAAGGATAAGCTTACACTACCTACTGTCTGAACAATGGTACTCCTTCATTGGTTAAATTAATCTTGAGATTGCATGCTATCTCTCCTGCCAGCAGATGAACTCAACTCTAAAATAAGGCTTTTTACTTGTGCAAACACAGAACATCAGATTACCTTCAGGTAAGAAGATGAATTTTACCTGAATAAAAACTGGAGAATGCATGAGTGCTTCATTCACTGTGGTGAACAATGCTGCAAGTGGAACAACAGTAGGGTCATGACCCCAAGGTGTAACTAAAACCTTCTCAAATCCTACTAGACATTCTGGTAATCTGCGTAAACGTTCACCTGAAAATAAAAATTCCAGTGCTGAGTTACTTTTACGTACATCTGGGGGAAGGGTAACTAAAAACTCAGCATACAGCATGATTCATAGTATAAAAACCCTAATGCATTTTTAAAAAAAAAACATACATATAAACATAGAATTTAACAAAGATAGAGTAGAAATTGCAAGGAATACTACAGAAAGGAAGAATACATACATTCATTTGAAAACTACATATCACGCATGACTTACGAAAGAAAAAATATAGCAAAGAAACTATAACATCATGAAGACCTAAAGGGATTACTCCATTCTTCACAGAATAAATTCTGAGCCACAAATAGTTATAAAATTTTAACTGTACGATTTAGCTAATGGTGCTAGACACTTTGCTTTCATAATATTTTTAATGTAAAGGTACAAATAACATACCAATTTCTGAAAGCAAATATCTGTGTCATGATTGACTGAACAACAAGGTCACCAACTCTGAAATGAACAATGACTATAATATTTATAACAATACATGCTGCCATCAACATACATTCTTGAAGAGGGTACAAGTTTCCAAGATAAAAATTATATTTGTACCTTTTGGCAAAAGCAATGACGGAGGACCTGAACCAGTTACATGGTAAAGAAACAACTTAAACCATGTAGAATTTACTTCTGGGATCGCTGGACCAAAGTGAGGGGGAGTTTCACCATCTATCGCTGAGATTTCATAACTTAATGGGGCCATTGATACCAAAAACCTGTCAACATAAAAACATAAGAATGTCAAAGAATAATTCCAATTAATAATAAAATCCACGTCTTAACATAAAGTGGTGGACAAGAACGATAGTCCTTAATTGTAACACCCCTCTCACCTTTTCCTAGGGCTAGGAAAGGGTGAGAGGGGTGTTACAATTAAGGAGGAAAACATTGCTAAATATACCTTAAAAAATGTAAGAAGAGAGTTTGAATGAAAAGGCACAACAGGGTAATGACACTTTGAAAGGGAAGAAGCAATACGGTCTTACCAAATATTTATTATAAGATAACTCAGAAAAGAGGAAAAAAACTTTACGGGCATAAGTACTGTAAATGAATTCAGAGAAAACTACATTATTATTACTATACAGCAATTCAACAAGACCAATAAGTCACTTCTTTATCTGAATTACTTTTTTGCCATTGATTTGTCATTCCCTTTGAAAGTTGGAAACTGGAGAAATGTTAGATTTAAAAGAATATACGTACAGCTTGGATGGAGAGACCAAAAGAAACAAGCCAAAGCACCACATGAAGAAAATTGAGCTTTGCTAAGGCATGGCTTGCAGTTTGGGGATACAGTGATCCCCCCGTATTCCCCTCCCTGCGCGAATAGCTCAAACCCGCAAATAGTTAGAACTCCCTTCTAAAAATGCTTATATCTGCCTATCTTGAAGGTTCAAATACCAGATGATGTATACCTAAAGTATCATCCTACATCAAATATACCATTGAATTGGTATTATTAATATCATTTCAAAGTCATCTTAAACATTTTACCATTAGAAATATATAAACAGCCAATAACAGAGAGAGAGAGAGAGAGAGAGAGAGAGAGAGAGAGAGAGAGAGAGAGAGAGAGAGAGAGAGAGAGAGAGAGAGAGAGAGAGAGAGAATAACTATGATAAATACATATATGTTTTCCAGAGAAGAGAGAAAGGGAGGACTGAACAATTATGCTTGTCTGTATATAAATTCTTTTGCTGAGAGAGAGAGAGAGAGAGAGAGAGAGAGAGAGAGAGAGAGAGATAAAAGAAGGAAGATATAGAAACACCAATTGTATACCTTACATAACATCCTACATCAAATTTACCTTAAATTATTATCATATTAATGTATTCATTTTAGAGATTGTATTAATATAATTTTAAAGTAATCCTAAACATTAGTACCATTAAAGGTATATAGGTACATACATACGTACTTCTAACACTTGCAGCCAGAGAGAGAGAGAGAGAGAGAGAGAGAGAGAGAGAGAGAGAGAGAGAGAGAGAGTTGTCTTTACAGTATATTTAAAAGAGTGAAATAGAAAGATTATTGTATTTAAGATACATATAAATTTTGTAATTACAGTTATAGTATTATTATTTTACATATTACAGTATAGTATTATTATTGGAAAATATTAATAATAAACTTATTACATACCGTATATACTCGCATATTATGCGACTTTTGAAACCTAATTTTGAAGCTAATTTTAAAGGGGTCGCATCATACACGCGGTATAAAATTAGCGTTACCGTCTATGCTTTCCCAAATCGGCAGATCGCGATAGTTACTACCGGAGGAAAACAGTAGATCTTTTAAAAAGTTATGCTTTACTACTTGTACTTCACTATATCCAATAATATTGTATGCATTCTCATATTACTACTATTGTATTTTAAAATACAAAAGAGCGATCGTGCGCCATTTGCATTATTTTGGTTTATACAACATGTTTAACTGTTCTAGACTAACCATCTATAATTTCCAAATCTGTTGATTAAGGCACAACACCGAAGGATTTTTTACTTTTTGTTTTGCTCAGTAAAAGAAACATTTGTTACTTGAACTATTATTTTCATTTTAGGATACGCAGGTAAGTGAAAATTTATTAAAGTAAAAAAAATGCATAAAATTAATAAACTAAAATCCTCCAAAGTCACTCTCCGTGTCCGTATATCATCAAATACTGCTCTGAATTCTTTGCCATCAAGGCAGTCATCATATTCGTCATCTTCCAGATCTTTGATCATTTCATCTTCATCTCCTGCATCTTCGTATAGGACATCGTCAATTCATATGGAAGGTATAGTCTTGTCACCGTGGCGAGCTCTCTGGCGTGGCTTTTAAAGATCTGCTCTTAAGCTAATTTTACAAAAACAACAACTGCCCTTGTGTGACAGACCTTTGAATGTCCTAGAGACAAAGCCCGAGGCTATAATTATAAGATTATAAGGGGTTTTCATTCCCAGGTACTTTAATCTCCTTCCTATTTGCCCTGCTCTCTCTCTCTCCTAAATCTTACAGCTGTCCGAGCGAGAGCTTTTTTTATGGGACAACATAGGCCCGCATTTCGCATTTTCCATACCTATTTATTTTGTATAAGATTGCCCTTTCTCGGCTGTGAAGTTGATGTCTATCCATGGCTGTGAGATGACCAGGAATAACTTGTAAGTCGGTGTCAAAGTCACTCCACACTTAAGTCAGGCCAAAACTTTGCCATATCGCATTCAAGCAATATTCAGTCATTGTTTCCTATCTATTATTTTCTCAGAGAGAGAGAGAGAGAGAGAGAGTCTGTATACGATTGTTTATTTTCTCACTCGTCAAACTTACTGTTATGCTTTATTTCATATTTCCTTGCTCACCAATTTATTCTATACCTACGATATTAAGAAATCACGATATGTGTAGAAGGGAGAACTGCCTCCAGACTGTACAGTCAGTATGGATTTAAACGCACGTGGAACTGGTTGAAATATTCGCAACAGCACCAAAATGAGATGCCCTGTTGATATAAAATCTGACTCTGTTTCTTGTTATTGGATAAAAAAAACTTTATCAATCGTGAACCTACGTAATTTATTTAGAATTCTGCGCAACGGAAAAGATAATATTTGATATCTGTAATGGGAGAAATGGTTTTATCTCTGTTGTTGTTATAAATTTGGCAGATATGAGATCAAACATGTGGGTGGACCAAAACAGCCCAGCCAGAGAGCTCAGCTCATTTTGTAAATACTATTGTTTGGCGTGCTAGGCTTACCCGATTCATTTGGGTGTGCGCTGCAGCTGCTGCTACTGCTACTCAAATAATCGCATTTTTCTCACTAATCCCAAGAGTTGATCATGGAAAATCCCAAGATTAACCAAAAATCCCAAGATAATAAAATAATTGACATATGCCAAGCTTTGGAGTCCTAAATATTTACTCTGTCTATCAGGAAAAGATACTGATAAATTGAATTGACGGTATCTTTCCTGAGAGAGAGAGAGAGAGAGAGAGGGAGAGAGAGAGAGAGAGAGAGAGAGAGAGAGAGAGAGAGAGAGAGAGTGTATTCTTCATGTAATCAGTAAAATACACTAATAAAAAAAAAAACTACGTACTGTATGCAAAGCACACACATCATTGTTAGCTTCCTGTGTGTTACGTGTAAACGTTCATTCTAAGAAATTCACAGAGTAGTATAACTAACACCTGATTGGCTGGTTGGTAGCCATGGAGATCTGTTATCCAATGACTGCCCTCTCCTTCTGTTCTATTTATAGACATATGCCGTGGATGACACTAGGTTCGAACGTTACCATGTTCGTGATTTTCTGACTGCTGACGGCAAAAATTACTCGATAATTTTCTTTATATAATTATTTCTTCGTGAAAACAATAATATAATATGATCATTTTAACTTTAATGTATAGTGGTATGAAAAATACCAGTGTGTCGTAGCGATGCGTCATCAATATAGTGGTATGAAAATACCACATGGTGTGTTGTAGCGATACGTAATCACAAAGTACAAACCCTTTTCCCGGACCATCCTCAAAATTTTACGACTCTTCAACTGCAAGATCGATATGGTGAAATATATTATATAGTCATACTTATTGTTGAAATTCACAAGTTGAACTGCAAAACATTATCAGATTTTGATTGTTACGTACATATATTTTTTGTGTTTTACGGAATGTTTGTTTAGAAAATAATAGCTATTAGTGAACATATGATATTAATTGTCCCACTATTTTATTATAGGTGATCTTAATTATCTCACATTCATGTAACAGTATTATATTAATACGTATTTATTTAAATAAACTGTAATGAATAAATAACAATAATGAAAAACATAAAGGAAAAAAATGTTTTTGCTGCAGTAATGATGTTTGTTTGATTATGCATCTGACCTCACATTTCCGAAATTGAAAAATTCCAAAAACCGAAACATCGGAATGTGTGTGTACTGCACATTTTTTTAAACGCACACAATGTCTACACATTTACTGATACCCGTTGGTGAAAGACTCAAATTACAGTATTTATTTCTAAGAGAGAGAGAGAGAGAATGATTTAGGACTCCAAGGAGTGTTATTTTTACAATTATTTTATTATCTTGGTATTCTTTTTTAATCTTGAGATCTTCTATTCAATTCTCGAGATTAGTAAGAAAATTACCGTAACTTCACTAGCAGCAGCACACATCTGAACGACTCGGCCATTAGCACGCTGAACCACCAACCTTATGAACTGACCTCGGAAAAGGAACTCGCATGATACATGAGATACATGACAAAACCACTGTTTATTGGTGAAAATTTTGGGGTCGCATGATATGCGAGATCGCACGTTACTCGAGTATATACGGTACATGTACCATAAAAATGATCTCATCTTAGTAAGAGAGAGAGAGAGAGAGAGAGAGAGAGAGAGAGAGAGAGAGAGAGAGAGAGAGATTGCATAAAAACCATTATGCTGATGGTCAGGATATCAGAGCGACAAGAGGGGATTGGCAACTCGCAAGGAAACCAGAACAGCCATCACATAAATGACAGCTCAACGAGAAGAAGTTCCAGAAGACTGCTGGGCCTTGACCCAGGCTAACATCCCAAACATCTCTTGAAAATGGGCCACAGATAGGGCCTGAAAGTACTCAAGTGTGTAGTAAAACTAAATGTAAATACTTAGAAGTAAACAAGTTACGAAGTGATTTTGTGGGTTTCTTTTTCAATCTTCAGAAGAAAACTGAAAGAAGTTTTTGTTTGGTTCATCATGTACCCACAGCAACATTACAACAGAAGTACATTTCAACAACTGTATGAAGTCGCTGGAACTCAAGCTGTTCATTATGCAAGAAGATATGAAACACAACTTTACAAAGCCAAAGCCATGAAAAATAATATCTGGTTTATAAATGAATGTTTGAAGAACAAAGTGTGTCCAAAAACATATGGCAGGATTGGAAGAAGACCCTGGAGTGGAGAAGCATTCAGCAGTTTTCAAGAAGGATACATCAAGGATCAGTTGCAAGAGCTTAGGGAGAAGAAAGAAGCTGCATTTGCTGGTGTAAGGAGTACACAAAACACACTTCAAGAGACCATAAGGGGTGAGTGGTCCAAAAAAGTTGTTGGGCAGGTCAACAGTAGAGTAAACTTTGATACAAATGGTCAACATTAAAAACAAATTTGAGTTTATTCAGTAATTCGGTTTGGATAAAATTTAGCAATATGGATAATCTCAAGTAGATTATTGACTAGGGATGAAACAGCAGCACTAGGGCTAGGATTAAATTTTTGTGCAGGGACTACAAACAATATTAACATAGAATTCAACAGCAAGATTAACTACCTTACTGTTGAACATCACAATGATTTAGCTCCTTTTCTCAGAGGAGTGATGATAGGGAGTAATGAAAGCAAACTTGGAGATATCTTGCCAAGGAGATTTAGTATCGCTCTGAAGGGATTAAAAAGCTACAAAGACATTAGAATCATGAAAGCTGACAAAGGGGGAAGTATTGTTATCATGAATAGTTCAGAATATAGGGTTAAAATGTACAGGCTACTAGATGATGAAACTACTTATGCTAAAATAGAGAATCCTCCAACAATTCAAAAGCTTCAGAATACCTTTAATCAGATTGTGAAGAAAATAATCAGTAGACTAGGTAATGGGAAGGACATGCTATGCAATAAATTAATCTCAAGTAAATTACCTGAACTTGCATATATATATGGCAGCCCCAAAATACACAAGGAGGGCTGCCCACTACGCCCTATTGTTTCTAGTAGGAAATCTCCTAACAAAAAATGACAATTTGTCCAAAATTGCATTTTTCCTAACTATACAAAACCTGAGGTCCTTTACAATAGGAAGGTACTAGCGGCAGCTGGATAGGTCGTAAGCTTTCGAACAAGGGGTTCGGTATGTTAACTGCTTGTCCGGCAGGCTCGCTGATGCGCGCGCGACTGGGAGGTAAACAAATCACTTTTGTTGCTTTTGGCCCCAAGCAAAAAACTGCAGGAGTGAGGGGTGGCATGGAGGTGGTGGGGCTATGTGTAAAAGGACCTCAGGTTTGTATAGTTAGGAAAAATGCAATTTTTGGACAAATTGTCATTTGTTCCGACACGGCATACAAACCTTCGGTCCTTTTACAATAGGAAGACTCACTTCTTGGTGGGAGGAAATCTGAGTCTTTTGTGAAACAGACTGGTGTTCGCCAACCTTGGAAGTCTCCCTGGTCGTAAGAGCGAGGGAGGGATCCAAGCCTCTGTACGATGGATCGGGGTGTGTACCGCAGGATCAATGGTCAGACCTCTGGACCGAGTACTAAGAGAGAGGCAAAGCGTATCTCTTCGTACCAGCAATGTAAGAAACTTGTTCCTGTACAGGAGCAAATATAAAGTCATGGGTTTGACTCTTGTAGGCATCCACTTACCCCCCCCTTGTAGGAGGAAGTGGTGGATATTCTGCTCCTATCCTAGTGAAAGGGATAGGATGGGGCTCTGTCACATAGCTCACCTGCATCTCGTCCTCATCCAGCGTAGTGACGACCGTGGCCTCTGCCCACAGGTAGAGGAGGAGGAAAAGAGGGAAGAGGGAGCCAGTCACTCACTCACTCACACATCCCATCCACACAGTCACACCAGGACTCGATGCTGTTTCAGCCTGCGAGGGTCTGGGTTAGCTACAACTTGTTGTTGAGCAGCCACCACGGGTCCCAAGGAAAAGGTATCCAAGGACCTGTGGGCAATATACCAAATGGTAGAAGGACGTAAAGGTAGTCTGGTTAGACCAGACCCCTGCCTTCAGGACCTGCGCCACGGAGAAGTTCTTACGAAACGCCAACGAGGGGCCAATACTTCTGACTTCGTGAGCTCTCGGACGGGACGTACGGATGTCGTCACTACCATCAGCCTCATACGCCCTCCTGATGACCTCACGTAGCCAGAATGAAAGAGTGTTCTTGGATACTTCCTTTCTTTGGTTTACCCCGGTGCTAACGAAGAGGCGGTCGCACACTCAGGACCTGAGGTGTCGAGTTCTTCTTCAGCGTAGCGCCGTAGCGCCCTCCCCACAGGAACCAAAGCAGCATCTCATCCGCAGTCAATTATCGGTTCGGGGAAGTCCCATTAGGGAGGGAATCCGTGAAGGACTCGAACCTGTCGTCAGGGACCGACGGTTTCTGAGTCTTCGCAACGAAGGGTCGGGACGAAAATCTGAGCGTTCAACAGATCCCCCACCATCCCCTGGAGTCAGTGTCGTTACATCATCGGAAAGGACCAGTGGAAGTTCCCCTACTCTCCTTCTGCCGATTTGCCAGGGCCAGCAAAAAGAAGGGAGGGTCTTTGAGGGTCAGATCCCTGTCTGCGACGGACCCTCTCGGCGTGGCATCGAACCGGCAGTTCGACAGTCAAACCCTCCTAAGGGACGAGAGTCACATCCCACGCAGGGGGCCTGAGCTTTCCCTAGGGGGTGGGCAAGAACCTTTCGAAGCTCCTTCATAAGGCAAGGAGATCTCGAACGAGTTCGAGATGTCCAATCCCCTCAGTTTCAGGACGAGAGGCCAGGGTGGCGGCTCTGTATCCTTTCGACTGTGGGGACTGAGAGGCGCTTGTCTCGGCGAAGAAAAAGACCAAAACGAGGGGAAAAGGAAATCCGCTACCTGCTGAAAGAGTGGCTCTGGATGAGGAGATAGGACCCCACAGTTCTACGACCACCAACCACAGAAGACGGCCCCCCACTTCCCACCTGGTTACAAACAGCTGCATTCGGACTGACGGCACGTTTTCCAGCATCTCTGTTTGCTTAGCGACTACGAGAAAAGCCTCTCGTTCGCAAGAGATGGTGGAATAACCAGCCAGCCCGTGAAGACGTAGGGACTGGGATCCCCCCCCCCTGCCTCGGTGGTACCGCCTCGACCGTTGTGGCTGGGCGAGAAGGTTGTGCCAAGGGGGCAATCTCCTCTCGGAGTTTCCTCCGGCGAGAAGGAGCCAGCAGGTCCGGATACCAAATGGACCTGGGTGGCCATTTGGGAGCCAACCAGGATCATCCATGAAGAATTCCGGGGTGAACCAGTGCTCGACTGATTCACCTTGCGAATCAGGCTGTGAAACGGGGGAAAAGGCATAGACGAAGAGGTTGGTTGGACCCACAGGGCGTGTTTGGAAGGCGTTCGTCCTCTGCAGCTGCCCATGGGTCCGGCGCACGGCCCGAGGCAAGAAACCACCTGGAGCTTCCTGTTGTGCCCGGGTGGGCGAACCAGTATCCACGACCATGGGTCGCCCCACCACAGGTCAGAAGAGCCTTTCCGCCACGTCTGGTGTGTACAGACCACTCGGTCCCTTCCCTATCACGTGATCCCACGACGGCCTGAGGAGTGTCTGCTACTAACATTCTCTTCCCTTCCCTGGGAATGTAGCGTGCCGACAGACTCTATTGAGTGTGCCTCGGCCCACTCGTGCACCTGCCGAGTCAACTGGTACAATGGGAGAGACACTAGGCCCCCTGTTTGGGTTTTTGACGTTAGGCCCACTACCGTGGTGTTGTCGCACATCAACACCATCTGAGTGTCCCATCAAGACGGTCCTGGAACTCTTGGACGAGCGGAGGGAACGCCTAGGCCTTGGAGTTGCCCAGGGTACATTGATGTGAAGGTGCCTTGTCGTTCCTCGTTCCCCACACTCCTGAAGTCACGGCAACTCCTCCAGGGTGGTTGCCCGCCCCATCCCTCGGTCGATGCGTCTGAGAACAGCTGCATGTTCCGGCGGGGGGGGACGTTGCGCCAGAGGCACTCCTCTTTTAAGAGGTTCATGTCGTCCAGCCCACCAGGCTAGGGTCCTTTGATCCTCACCTCCGGTGTCAGTGACACTGGAAAGCCTTGGGGGGATCCGTCGCCTGTGACCAACCTCTCCTTTAGTCTCCACACTGAAGAGGACCGCAGGTGAAAGACGCCCGTGAGGGACTAAACCTTCTCGAGTGGACGGACAGGTGTCCGATCACGCACTTGCCCATCCGCTGCAGCTTACCTGTTCATGCCGAGACAGGGCAAACTGGTTGGCGCTGCCTCCCTGAATACCTGCTGATCCGCGAGTCTGCGGGAAGACCTCGCCCTGCATAACCGTGTCGATCAGGCATAACCCAGGTACTTCATCCTTCTGCTTGGGGCTCGGAGATCCGACTTTTCGAAGGTTCACCAAAACGATTCCCCAGATCGCGACCAGAACTCGAGCAGTCCGATCACTGTCCTGTAGGCAAACTGCGAGCGGGAGCTGCCCAGAACTAAACCAATCGCCGAGATACCCTATCAGCACGTTATCCCGTGCGAAATGGGGCCCACAGCAGACACCAGAGTGTGAAACACTCGCTGTCGGAAACACCTGTTGGGGCGCGGTTGAGAGTGACCGAAGCAAATTGCCCTGAAACTGGTTACACCGTCCCAGTCGGAGGATGAAGCGGAGGTACTTTCTAGGAGGACTGATGAATGGGTATTTGGAAAATACGCATCCTTCAAGTCCACTGAAAGCATTGAAAATGTTCTCCCCTGATGGAGTCGAGCACTGAACGTGCCGTTCCAATCCCATGTGAAACGGGTCTGGCGAACAAAACCGGTTCCAGAGGAGAGAGAATCATATCACCGGGCGCCAGCCTCCCGTAGACTTTCCCTTTCCCACCAGGAAAGAGTCGAACTGTAAAAAGCCCGGTGACTGATTCCGTGACGATTTCTACAGCTCTCTTGCTCAGCAGGTGTTGATACTCCTGTTCTCCAATCTAACGTCCTTCGATGACCCTGGAATGTACGACTGCTGTTGGACCAGGGTTGGAGGTGAGGGGGGAGTGGGCCGAGATTCGGAAGGGTAATAGATATCCCAGGTCTCGGCGCCGTTAGCGCTGCCAAGTTGCCCAAGGGTGGCTGGCCAGGAACCCCACCCCCCCGAACGTTCGGCAGCAGGGTGGGGGAGGGGAAACGCCGTCCCTCAGCGGTTTCCCCCCTTTTTCTTCGACTTCTTCCCAGAGCCTCAACGGGTAGGCAGGAGGGCTGGTTACGGTGCTCCCCTTTGTGTAAGAAGTCGAAGAAGACAGAGTCTTTACCCCGGGGCTTCGACGCAGCTACCGGTCTAGCCAACCGAGGAATAGGGCGGGCTAGCCTGAGCTCTTTGACTACTTGGCCGCAGTCCGAGGGCTGCCCAGAAGACCTTCGGAGGACGCCTGCTGGTGAACCAGACGGTCCCTGACTGGCGTCAGGTGGCCGTTCTGTCCACCGCAGCCCGTCCATCCATCTCCCTGGGAAGGAGAGACGGTTGGAACTCCGTTAAAGGTACCGGTTGACGAAGTCCCAACAACGCCGCTTCACGCCCGGCCGCCCTGGAAACCCGAGTAAGGACAGCGTCCCTACGTCGGAGAACCAGGTTTGGCCCACAGGTTCACCGTCTGGTGGGCAAGGAAGGAGATGGCTCTTCCCCCAGACTGGCAAAGTCTCCTAAAGGCCGAGTCATCTTCGCGGAGAAATTCCCCCGGAGTTGGCTGCGACCTTAGATACTGTGAGGGACCAACAGATCTAACCAGGAGACGGCCTGGAAAGCTGCCATGGCAGTAGATTCCAGGCCAAGTGCCTCTTGCTGCGAGAACCATAGGTTCTCGGACAGGAGCTGCTGCAGAGACACACCCGGAGTCAGCCTGGCTAACTCCGGGTTCACCTGTTTGGGCGGCATCGGGTCCTCAGATGGCACGTAAAAACGCCGCTGTCGCAGCAGAGGAGGTGGAAGCAGCTTGCTCGACCTGCCAGACTTGAGAGAACCGTCTTGCCCGGAGACAAGCGATTCTACCTGGTCCAGCACTGAGTCGGCAAGCTCGGAACGCGGCAAACCCACCGTCGTCTGGGTTCCCTCTTCGGGCCCCAGAACGACTCGAGCCGGGACGTGGGCTCGGATGGTGGGAGCGGCGATCCTTCCGCGGTGCGTTGTGCTGACGAATCAGCGCAATAACCTCGGCAAAGTTCCTCTGGATCTCAGGAGTGACTGCGTCCTGCGGAGTCGGACCATCCAGTCCCTCAAAACAGGAGCATCTCCCGAGACCCTCCTCCCTCGAGGGAGGAACAGCGACAGACCCCTCTCGGTTCTCCTCCAACCACTTGTGCATACGACCTGGCTGGTCCGAGAACCGTGCCTGGTACGTAGGACGACGTGGTGGATCCTGAGGGGCGCACCCCTCACGATCACTCCTCAATACCTCGCCCCTCCCGGTGTAACCCGAGGAGGTTGAAGGTATGGGAGAGGCAGACCTGACGCTCCCTCCTCGCTCGCTGGCAGAACCAGTGGGCTTGGAAGACTGCAGGCGATCGTCAACCCGCGGTGGCGATCGAGCTGCAGGCCTAGTCGAGCCGTCGCTGTGGAGAACGGCTGGACCGAGAACAGCGGCCCCGGTCTCGTGTGTCAGAGGAGCTGGTGCTGGTTGCCGTACCCGATCGCTCTCTGTGAGAGTGATGGTCAGGCGACCGGCGAGCTCCACTGTCACGGTGAGACCGGTGCGTATCCTCACGGTGCGTCACGTCGCTGGTACCAGCCGTGGCGGCGCCGGCGAACGGGGGACCTCTTCCCAGCCTCAGCCCGTGGCCGGTCATGGACCGTCACGTCCGCCCGGGTAGCCAGCTGTTCGCCGCGAGAGCGAGAGCTGGTCTGGTGATAGTCGCGTGAGCGGCTGTCACCAGTCTTCCGCTCCGTGCCGTGAACCTGACGCTGAGCTGGCTCAGAGGTCTGGTTCCTAGCTGCACGGTCGCTGGTAGGCGACCGTACACTCGGTACCTCTTGCGAACGAGAGGCCGAGACGGATCCTGCTGCCGTGGTCGAACCACTAACAGCAGGTGAGGAAGTGCCGGTATTAGCCGGCACTCCTCTGGTCCCCGTAGTCTTCTTCCTTGCGGAAGAAGACGGGTCCTGCCCCCGAAGGAGCAGGGGTGACCAGCGAAGAACCCCCCGTCTCACCAGAGCGAGACGGGCCCTTAGAAGTTCCCGAAGGAGACTTCTTAGGGGGGGGGGAGGCGACCTTCTTCTTCTTAGGCGGGGGAGCCTTAGAAGAAGGGGAAGAGGCGGCAGACGACGACGACGACGAAGAAGACGATGAAGACGACGACGACACCTTCCTCCTCTTCTTCTTCTTCTTCGTCAACCTCCTCAGGACCGATGTCAGATCTGTCATCCAGAGCGGAGCCGGGGCTGCTGTTGCCGAAGCAACAGGGCCCGGACGCACCTGTCCGAACAGATCAGCATCGGGAGCAGCGGAGCCAGGAACAGGAACAACGTCAGCAGGTGCAGGCATCACAGGAACAGCAGTGGAGACGGCAGGAGCAGGTACAGGAACGGCAGCAGTGGTCGGCAACGTCACGTCCGTGAACAGCGGCTGGGCAGGTACGGTAGGTACGGCAGGCTGTACAGGCGGTCCAGATGGACGGACCAGCGGCACAGACATCCTTGGTACTGGTGGGAGGTCCAGGGGCGAGCTCTTCGGGCACACGAAGTCCGGTCGCGGCAGCACGGCAAACCCAGGCGGCGGCATCACACTCCCCCGTGGTACGGCGACTGGCCCCTGCACCGATGTAGTTTGGTGTGACAGAGGACCGCGTGCGGGGTGTACACCAGGTGAGGAGGTGAAGCATAGCCAGGCGTTGTAAGGGTCGTGGTGGTGGTCGTAACCGTAGCATGCGTGACCGCCACAGAGCCAGCGAGATGGTAGAGCAGCCCCTGGACACTCGGCACGCCTGCAGCCCCAACGATGCCCACACCTGTCCGAGGTCGTCCTTCGCGGCAACCGCACCTGAGGAAGCAAAAGTCGGTGATTAGCAGGATCCTCTACCCGCTCGCGCGAAGAGACGAACGGATAGAGGACCCAGAGTACAACTCGACATCGGGGTATCTAGCGCCCTCCTCCACACTCGACAGGTCGGGTGAGGAAAAGGACCTAGAAACCCCCCCCCGAAGGGGAAGGCGCCAAACGTGGGAGCTGAGCGGGCGGCAGGAAAGAAGACGAAGTGTCCGTAACCAAAGGAGTCGCGGGAGAGCTTTCCGACGACTCCTTTGCAGGCCTTCGCTTCTTCCTGCCCTCGTACAAAGTCCACTGCGCCTCCGACCAATTAGAACATACTTCACAGGGCTCGGCTCGGGTGCATTCGCGCCCCCGACACCGAGCGCACAAAATATGTGGATCAATTTCCGGGAATGAGCGGAACTTTCCGCATTTACGCCCTTCGGTACCCGGGCATAGTCTCCGTGGGGTAGCGAGGCGTGGAGATTCCATTATTGATCAATTCAAAATTGAAGAAATAAGAGAGGAAATGATTGTACTTACAAATGTTCACACACAAACACAACCAAATACTCATGAAAGCAAACGACGAGAAGCGGGCAGAGCGTCGAACACACACGTCCACTCGCTGTGAGGCCGAAAGCAAAAGTGATTTGTTTACCTCCCAGTCGCGCGCGCGCGCCTGTCGGACAAGCAGTTAACTACCGAACCCCTTGTTCGAAAGCTTACGACCTATCCAGCTGCCGCTAGTACCTTCCTATTGTAAAAGGACCGAAGGTTTGTATGCCGTGTCGGAACAACTTAGCTGTATGGTTAGCTGGAGAACTAGGAATATACTTAGGCATATTTTCAGAATCCCATATTAAACATTCAGTAGATTTTATAGACAAAGTTAAGAAAAATAATATAAAGGGACACGTGATTAGTTTTGATGTAGTAGCATTATTCACCAATATCCCCTTACATAAAGTATTAGAATTCCTTCAGACTAAACATAATGAGGGTATTTTCAATCCAAACATCGAAATAGGCGTCTTCCTTGAGTTGATTAAATTGTGTCAGTGACACTTATTTCACGTTTGAGGGACAAGTTTACAAACAGAAATACGGAGTAGCTATGGGGTCCTCATTATCACCTATACTCACTAACATCTATATGGAATATTTCGAAACTAATCTACGTAGTTCCTAATGTTAATGTCCCTAACTTAAAACTGCAAGGATGGTGGAGATATGTGGATGATATTTTTGCTATTCTGCAAGGTGATGAAAATGAAATAGAAACTTTTCTAGATGAACTCAATAAGTTTGATAACAATATCCAGTTCACCTTAGAGAAAAGTAACAATAATAAACTGCCCTTTTTAGGCATACTCATAGAAATAAAAGAAACAGAATATGAATTCAGCACATATAGAAAGGCCACACATACAAACTCATATATTCATTTCTTCTCTTTTCACAGTCATGATATAAAAATAGGGGTTCTAACAGGTTTATTTCTTAGGGCAATGAGAACGTGTGACCCTTGCAAGATAGAACAAGAAATAAATTACATCGGTAAAAGCTTCAATGCATTAGCATACCCGGAATGGTTCAGAAAAAGGGCACTCAACAAAGCTAGAAAATTTTTTTACAGAGCAAATGTAGAGAGTACATGGAAAAAAGAAAACAAGAAAATAGTTGCCCTCCCTTTTATGCCTAAAATGAAACAAATTACTTCAAAAATGAAAGAAAGTAAATATAAATTTGTATATACCTTTGATAATACCGTAAAAAACAAAGTATGTAAAAATAAATTGGAAGGAGAAGACAGTAATACAGATGATGTAGCAGGGGTATACATAATCAATTGCAACAATTGTGGAGACAGATATATGGGGGAATCAGGTAGGGGAATAAGGACTAGAGTCCAAGAACATAGAAGGGCAGTACAACTTAACTCTCAGGGGAGTGCTATAGCTAGGCATTGTTGGGAAAAGACCACAGGATGGATTTCAAAAACAGTAGGTTTTAATACAAAAGCAACAAAATTAGTCACAGGAGGGTAGTAGAAGGTGCACTCATCAGAGAAATTAAAGTAATAGAAGGAAACAAAGGTTTTACCTCAGAAGATCCAATAAGCCGAGCTTTGATATTAAAAGAAGCTAAGATTGACCCTGCTAACTTGGAGATTAGGTTTCCTGCCCAACAGACTTTTGGTGACCACACCCTTACCTCAAGGATTAATCCCATTGACCATCAGCTCAGGATATCAGAGCAACAAAAGGGGATTGGCAACTCGCAAGGAAACCAGAACAGCTATCACATAAATGACAGCTCAACGAGAAGTAGTTCCAGAACACTGCTGGGCCTTGACCCAGGCTAACATCCCGAACATCTCTTGAAAATGGGCCACAGATAGGGCCTGAAAGTACTCCAGTGTGTGGTGAAACTAAATGTAAATACTTAGAAGTAAACAAGTTACAAAGTGATTTTGTGGGTTTCTTTTTCAATAATTATTATTATTATTATTATTATTATTTTTTTTGTTTTTTTTTTTTGTTTTTTTTTTTTTTTTTTTTTTTTTGCTCTATCACAGTCCTCCAATTCGACTGGGTGGTATTTATAGTGTGGGGTTCCGGGTTGCATCCTGCCTCCTTAGGAGTCCATCACTTTTCTTACTATGTGTGCCGTTTCTAGGATCACACTCTTCTGCATGAGTCCTGGAGCTACTTCAGCCTCTAGTTTTTCTAGATTCCTTTTCAGGGATCTTGGGATCGTGCTAGTGCTCCTATGATTATGGGTACGATTTCCACTGGCATATCCATATCCTTCTTATTTCTATTTTCAGATCTTGATACTTATACCATTTTTTCCCTCTCTTTCTCTTCAACTCTAGGTGTCCCATGGTATTGCGACATCAATGAGTGATACTTTCTTCTTGACTTTGTCAATCAACGTCACGTCTGGTCTGTTTGCACGTATCACCCTATCCGTTCTGATACCATAGTCCCAGAGGATCTTTGCCTGATCGTTTTCTATCACTCCTTCAGGTTGGTGCTCTACCACTTATTACTGCAAGGTAGCTGATGTTTCTTGCACAGGCTCCAGTGGAGGCTTTTGCCACTGAATCATGCCTCTTTTTGTACTGGTTCTGTGCAAGTGCCGGGCATTCACTTGCTATGTGGTTTATGGTTTCATTTTTTCGTATTGCACTTCCTACATATGGGAGAGATGTTATTTCCGTCTATCGTACTTTGAACATATCTGGTTCTTAGCGCCTGATCTTGTGCCGCTGTTATCATTCTTCAGTTTCCTTCTTTAGCTCCTCCCCTCCTGTAGCCATTGCCAATTGTCATCGCTGGCTAGTTCTTTAGTCTGCTCCATGTATTGTCCGTGCATTGGTTTGTTGTGCCAGTCCTCTGTTCTTTCTGTCTTTCTCCTGTCTCTGTATATTTCTGGGTCTTCGTCTACTTTTATTAGTCCTTCTTCCCATGCACTCTTTAGCCACTGTCGTCTTCACTGGTTTTCAGATATTGCCCCAGTGCTCTGTTTTCGATGTTGACGCAGTCCTCTATACTTAGTAGTCCTCTCCCTCCTTCCTTTCGTGTTATGTATAGTCTGTCCGTATTTGCTCTTGGGTGTAGTGCTTTGTGTATTGTCATTTGTTTCCTGGTTTTCTGATCTATGCTGCGGAGTTCTGCCTTCGTCCATTCCACTATTCCTGCGCTGTATCTGATTACTGGCACTGCCCATGTGTTTATGGCTTTTATCATATTTCCTCCATTGAGTTTTGACTTGAGTATCGCCTTGAGTCTCTGCATATCTTCTTTCCTGATCGTGTCCTTCATCTCTTGGTGTTTTATATCCCCTCCTTCCATTATTCCCAGGTATTTGTATCCTGTCTCATCTATGTGTTTTGATGTTGCTCCCTCTCCTGGTAGCTTTATCCCTTCAGTTCTCGTTACTTTGCCTTTTTGTATGTTGACTAAGGCGCATTTTTTCTATTCCAAACTCCATCCTGATGTCCCCCAGATACAATCCTTACAGTCTGTTATTAGGGTAATCTATTTCCTTGATGCTCTTACCATACAGCTTGATGTCGTCCATGAACATCAGATGGTTGATTTTGTTGCCTCTTTTCTTGAGTTGGTACCCGGCATCCATCTTCTGTAGTACTTTTGTCATGGGAATCATGGCTACTACGAAGAGTAGTGGGGACAGTGAGTCGCCCTGGAAGATCCCTCTCCTGATATTAACCTCTGCTAGTCTTATTCAGAGCTTGTAAGTATTGTATTCCAGTTGCGCATTGTATTTTTGAGGAAGCTGATGGTATTTTCCTCTGCCCCATATATTTTTCAGGCATTCTATTAGCCATGTGTGTGGTATCATGTCGAAGGCTTTCTTTATAGTCTATCCATGCCATGCTTAGGTTGGTTTTCCTTCTCCTACTGTTCTTCATTACCATTTTGTCTATGAGGAGCTGGTCTTTTGTGCCCCTACACTTCCTTCTGCAGCCTTTCTGTTGGTGGGGGAGGTGGTTTGTCTCCTCTAGGTAGTTGTATAGCCTTTCACTGATGATACCTGTTAGTAACTTCCACTTATTGGTAGGCAGGTGATAGGCCTGTAGTTACTGGCTATATTTCCCTTATTATTATTATTATTTATTATTATTATTATTATTATTATTATTATTATATTATTATTAAATTATTATTAATTTATTATTAATTATTATTATTATTAATTATTATTATTATTATTATTATTCTTATTTTTTTTTTTTTTTTTTTTTTTTGCTCTATCACAGTCCTCTAATTCGACTGGGTGGTATTTATAGTGTGGGGTTCCGGGTTGCATCCTGCCTCCTTAGGAGTCCATCACTTTTCTTACTATGTGTGCCGTTTCTAGGATCACACACTTCTGCATGAGACCTGGAGCTACTTCAGCCTCTAGTTTTTCTAGATTCCTTTTCAGGGATCTTGGGATCGTGCCTAGTGCTCCTATGATTATGGGTACGATTTCCACTGCATATCCCATATCCTTCTTATTTCTATTTTCAGATCTTGATACTTTTTATCCATTTTTTCCCTCTCTTTCTCTTCAAACTCTGGTGTCCCATGGTATTGCGACATCAATGAGTGATACTTTCTTCTTGATTTTGTCAAATCAACGTCACGTCTGGTCTATTTGCACGTATCACCCTATCCGTTCTGATACCATAGTCCCAGAGGATCTTTGCCTGATCGTTTTCTATCACTCCTCAGGTTGGTGCTCGTACCACTTATTACTGCAAGGTAGCTGATGTTCTTTGCACAGGCTCCAGTGGAGGGCTTTTGCCACGAATCATGCCTCTTTTTGTACTGGATTCTGTTGCAAGTGCGGGCATTATTCACTTGCTATGTGGTTTATGGTTTCATTTTTCGTATTGCACTTCCTACATATGGGAGAGATGTTATTTCCGTCTATCGTACTTTGAACATATCTGGTTCTTAGGGCCTGATCTTGTGCCGCTGTTATCATTCCTTCAGTTTCCTTCTTTAGCTCTCCCCTCTGTAGCCATTGCCAATTGTCATCGCTGGCTAGTTCTTTAGTCTGTCTCATGTATTGTCCGTGCATTGGTTTGTGTGCCAGTCCTCTGTTCTCTCTGTCTTTCTCCTGTCTCTGTATATTTCTGGGTCTTCGTCTACTTTTATTAGTCCTTCTTCCCATGCACTCTTTAGCCACTCGTCTTCACTGGTTTTCAGATATTGCCCCAGTGCTCTGTTTTCAATGTTGACGCAGTCCTCTATACTTAGTAGTCCTCTCCCTCCTTCCTTTCGTGTTATGTATAGTCTGTCCGTATTTGCTCTTGGGTGTAGTGCTTTTGTGTATTGTCATTTGTTTCTGGGTTTTTCTGATCTATGCTGCGGAGTTCTGCCTTCGTCCATTCCACTATTCCTGCGCTGTATCTGATTACTGGCACTGCCCATGTGTTATGGCTTTTATCATATTTTCCTCCATTGAGTTTTGACTTGAGTATCGCCTTGCGTCTCTGCATATATTCTTTCCTGATCGTGTCCTTCATCTCTTGGTGTTTTATATCTCCTCCTTCCATTATTCCCAGGTATTTTGTATCCTGTCTCATCTATGTGTTTGATGTTGCTCCATCTGGTAGCTTTATCCCTTCAGTTCTCGTTACTTTGCCTTTTTGTATGTTGACTAAGGCGCATTTTTCTATTCCAAACTCCATTCTGATGTCCCCAGATACAATCCTTACAGTCTGGATTAGGGTATCTATTTCCTTGATGCTCACCATACAGCTTGATGTCGTCCATGAACATCAGATGGTTGATTTTGTTGCCTCTTTTCTTGAGTTGGTACCCGGCATCCATCTTCTGTAGTACTTTTGTCATGGGAATCATGGCTACTACGAAGAGTAGTGGGGACAGTGAGTCGCCCTGGAAGATCCCTCTCCTGATATTAACCCTTGCTAGTCTTATTCCAGAGCTTGTAAGTATTGTATTCCAGTGCGCATTGTATTTTTGAGGAAGCTGAATGGTATTTTCCTCTGCCCCCATATATTTTCAGGCATTCTATTAGCCATGTGTGTGGTATCATGTCGAAGGCTTTCTTATAGTCTATCCATGCCATGCTTAGGTTGGTTTTCCTTCTCCTACTGTTCTTCATTACCATTTTGTCTATCAGGAGCTGGTCTTTTGTGCCCCTACACTTCCTTCTGCAGCCTTTCTGTTGGTAGGGATGGTGTTTGTCTCCTCTAGGTAGTTGTATAGCCTTTCACTGATGATACCTGTTAGTAACTTCCACATTATTGGTAGGCAGGTGATAGGCCTGTAGTTACTGGCTATATTTCCCTTACTCTTGTCTTTTTGTACTAAGGATGTTCTTCCTGTGGTCTATCCATTTGGGTGCTTGGTGATTTGAGATACATGCTGGAGTTGTTCTGCTATTTCGTGGGGTGTAGGGCCTTGAAGTTTTTGAGCCAGTATCCATGACTTCATCGGGACCTGGGGTTTTCCAGTTTGGCATTTTCTTTAGTTGGTGTCTGACTGTGTCTGTCGTGATCTCTGTGAATCTTTGTTTTTATTCTCCCTGTTTCTTCTTCCTTGACTTCCTGGAGCCATGTTGCATGTTTGTTGTGTGATACCGGATTGCTCCATATGTTTTTCCCAGAGTCTCTTACTTGGTTCGGCTTCAGGAATTTCTGGGTGGTTGTCTTCCCCTCTTAGTTGGCTGTATAGTCTTTTCTGGTTGGTTCCGAATAGTTTGTTCTGTTGGTATCCCTTATTCCTGTTCATGTACCGTTGGATCTTGTGTGCTTTGGCCTTAAGCCTCTGTTTTACATCTTCTATTGTGTTGTTTAGTCCCCTCTCTTGTACTTTGTATTTCTCGTTGAGTTCCTCCTTTGTTTTCTTGCTTCTTAGCCTTTTTTCTGCCATCTCTTTCAGTTTACTCAAGTCAGATCTCATCACCATGATTTGCTTTTCCAGGCGCCTTTTCCAAGGAGGTTGCTGTTTTGGTTTCTGTTGGGTTGGTTGTGACGGTGGTGTTGGTGTTCGAATCCCCATCAGTTCTGCTACTAATCTTGCTCCTGCATATGTCAAGTTATTTTGTTTCTGTGATACTGGTGGTGTGTATTAGGCCCATTATTTCATTGACCTCACTTGTTTTCTCCCTTAATTTCTTGGTGTTGTAGGCTTTCATGGTGGGGATCTTTGTTCTCTCTGTATCTGGCTCCATCCATTGTCTAATCTTTTCTACCCATTCCGTCCTCTCTGTTACTTCGTCGGTGTTTCTTCGTTGTGTCGTTGTTTGATACTTCATCCTCCCTGTCGTCTTCTGTGCATCGTCTCTCAGTTCGTTTTCGTGTAATTCGTTGTCGTGTGACATTTCCCTTTCCAGTTCTTCTCTTTCTGTTGGGGTGAGAGCCAGTTCTTTTTCTTTATGTTCCTTACTTGATCTGCCAGCCTCTGCTCTGTTTGGGGGGTGTTATTCCTCTCATTCCAGATGTTGATCAATCTTCTTCTATATCCTCTCTCCGTCGGGTTGCTTCTGATGTAGCATCTCCATATTTCCTTATTTTCTTCTCTTGTCCATTTCTTCCTTTTTGCCTCTGTAGCTCCAATCTCAGGCTGTTGATTACTTTCGTTGTGGTGATCAGTTGCTGGATGACGACCTCCAAGTACCTGACCGTCTTCCCCTTCAATTGGGTTGAATACCTGGTTGCCGGACGAAGCTCCTCTGTTGCCAGAGGTTCCATTTACGTCGTTGTCGTTTATTCCTTCATTTCTTTCCATCATTGCTGAGTTTTGCTATTTAACCCATAGCTGGACCCTACCCCATCAGGGATAGGTACTCATTTAGCAGCTGAGTAGACTGAGGAAATTATGGTAAAGATACTTTCCCAAGGAATCAACGCCGAGGAGAGCGGTCACCCATCCAACGACTGACCAGCCCCAATGTTGCTTAACTTGACTTAAGTCTATTGAAGACCTAACCAACTCCTCCACGGCGCCACATATTCTTATTCTTATTATTATTATTCTTATTATTATTCTTATTATTATTCTTATTCTTATTATTATTATTATTATTATTATTATTATTCTTATTCTTATTATTATTCTTATTATTATTCTTATTATTATTATTATTATTAACAACAGAAAATATCAATAAACATTTTACATAATAGTACCATAAAAATTCTTTCATCTCGGTGAGAGAGAGAGAGAGAGAGAGAGAGAGAGGAGAGAGAGAGAGAGAGAGAGTGTGTGTGTGTTCTCAAAGAAAATATTTATAACGCTTCCAGCGAAACAGAGGGAGGGAGTTACCACTATGACATACATATCTTATGTGGCAAAAGAGAGAGTATTATTATTATTTGAAAGCATTAAAAACATATAGTACATTTACTATAAAAATTCTTGAGTCTCCGTAAATTAGGAGAGAGAGAGAGAGAGAGAGAGAGAGAGAGAGAGAGAGAGAGAGAGAGAGAGAGAGAGAGAAATTGCATGAACACTTGGTGGCAACAACACAACAGCTCCTCCCCCTCCAGTCCCATTACTTGATAATATGACAATTTGTCCAAAATTGCATTTTTCCTAACTATACAAACCTGAGGTCCTTTTACAATAGGAAGGTACTGGTAGCGGAGCTGGATAGGTCGTAAGCTTTCGAACAAGGGGTTCGGTAGTTAACTGCTTGTCCGACAGGCGCGCGTGCGCGCGACTGGTAGGTAAACAAATCACTTTTGCTTTTGGCCCAAGCAAAAACTGCAGAGTGAGGGGTGGCATGAGGTGGGACTATGTGTAAAAGGACCTCAGGTTTGTATAGTTAGGAAAAATGCAATTTTGGACAAATTGTCATTTGTTCCGACACGGCATACAAACCTTCGGTCCTTTTACAATAGGAAGACTCACTTCTTGTGGGAGGAATCTGAGTCTTTTGTGAACAGACTGGTGTTCGCCCCAACCTTGGAATGCCTCCCTGGTCGTAAGAGCGAGGAGGGATCCAAGCCTCTGTCCGATTGATCGGGGTGTGCACCGCAGGATCAATGGTCAGACCTCTGGACCAAGTACTAAGAGAGAGGCAAGCGTATCTCTTCGTACCAGCAAACAAGAATAAGTTCCTATTTGCAAGAGGCAACATAAAGTTATGGTTTGTCTCTTGTTGGCATCCACTTCCCCCCCCTTGTAGGAGGAAGTGGTGGATATTCGCTCCCATCCCTAGTGAAAGGGATAGGATGGGGCTCTGTCGAGTAAAGCTCACCGGCATCTCGTCCTATCCAGCAAGGTGATGACCGTATCCCTCTACCCACAAGGTAGAGGGGTAGAAAAAGATAGGAAGAGAAGCCAGTCACTCTCTCACTTCTCTTATCTATTCTTACAGTCACACCAGGACTCGATGCTGTTCAGCCTGCTAGGGTCTGGGTTAGCTAGACAACGTGTTTGAGCAGCCACCACGGGTCCTAAGGAAAACGATCCAAGGACCGTGTGGGCAATATCCAAAGGTAGAAAGGAGGTGCCGGTGGTCTGGTTGTACCAGACCCCTGCCTTCAGTACCTGCGCCATGAGAAGTTCTTGTGTAACTCGAGGGAGTGTACTTCTAGGTCATCTTGGTGCTGACGAAGAGTCTTCAACACTCATCCTGGGATGTCGAGTTTCTTCAGAAAGCGCGGTCGCGCTTTCACAGGACAAAGCAGCATCTCCTTCGCATCGAAGGCGGTGAAGTCCATTAGGGAGGGATTGTGAAGGACTCTAACCGATCGTCAGGAACCGAAGGGTTCAGAGTCTTCGCTACGAATTCGGTACGAAATCGAGCGTCACGAATCCCCATCCCCTGGATGCTTGACTTCGCAGGAAAAGTCATGCAATTACCTCAGAGGAAAAGAAGGGAATGGTCGTATGACCTAACCCTCTTCTCGACTTCGGTGATGTCCTGTACCCATACTGGTCTATCCGTCTGCAGCGAAGTTGTTTCTTCTCGGTAGTGGATAGGACACAGACACTCAATGTGGTGTGCGATGGTATGGGTACTGTGACAAGCCGTTAGGACGAAGAAAAGATTGTTATGGAACAACGAACTAAGTCCACAGCGAAGTTCGTACAGACATTGGGCGCTCTGACCAGACTGCCGACTGACTGCGTTCGGTAGGAGGCAAGTTGTCCAGGCACCCGAGCAAGTCACGTGACCTTCGCCTTAAAAGGGTTCTGCCAAGAGACTAACAAATAATTTGTTCGTCACCGATGCCAGAAGGCAAGGTGATGACTCTCTTAAGGCATGTGCCCAACAGGCGAAAGTCAATTGCCTTCTAGAGACCGAGGTCCTTGATGGCAAGATATCTCATAGTAATAGTTGATTCTCGGCTAAGGAGAAACAACACTATGTGTCGTTGAAGACGAATGGTGTCAGAAAATGCAACCTACGTCTTCGCCAGCTGAACCGAGAGAAGGATTCTCAAGATTCTGAACCCTGTGCTACAAAGACTGAGAACGCTAACCGCTATTCATTGCTGTCCGGTGAGGATCGTAGTTTGCAATAAAAGCAGGAGCGCTTTTCAGTAATGAAGACAGGGAAATACTGCCTGAAGAACTGCTTCTCATGGGCTGAACATTTGGAAGTAGAGCTGTCAGGTCGGAGAGTAGGCGATGTCTTCTGACATATCTGTAATTCGGGGCGAGCAATGAATAATTGCACACCTACGAATACGAGATATTTTGAAGACAAACTCAGATGTCTGCAAAAATCATTCGCATTATCGCGGTGCGATGCAGCGGTTGACTAGTACAGACTTCTGTTACCGTGCGGTAAACAGAAAGATGAAAAGAGTCCAGAGATATCTCTGTTGAAAATTCTCGCAATGTCGAAGGCGATGAAATCAAGCGTCACAGCAGTAGATGGTCCTTCATTATTGCGAGAATCCCCGTTAATCAGAGACCTAAGTCCATGATTGTTGGGCAGAGATACGGTTCGGTAGTCAATCAAACCAGGGGAGAGAGAGACGTAACTGACCGTGCATCTCCGAGAACCTAGCTGATACTGAGCCGCTATCAGGCAGTTTCAATACGCAGTAGCTCTCGGTGACTCGTCATCCTGAGTTGCCAGTTAATCCACTTATTACACGAAGGAATGCGTTCGGCTAGAAACCATCGAGCATAAAGAATACGCTCGAGCAATTATATTTAAAAAAAACGAAACGGATTTCGGTAAATACAAAAGCTGATTTGGTGTTGTCATGACAATACCAAGTATCTAAAATCGAAACTGATAACTGCTGGGAGGTTGCAGGCAACCCCGAGTTGCAGTTCAATTAAGATACATTCGTCTCGGTCACAAACCGTAGAGTTAACTACGTATGCGCCTACCCCCCCGTTGGACAATTCAACTGTTACAAGAATCATGTCGCGAGGGTAATATACGTAGTATATTTGTAGGTTCTGTACAACGACTCCATCCTAAATTCTTTTCCCCTCGAGGATGAGAATAAGGATTGGAGATCGACCGCCTCGTTCTCTAGTCAAGAGAGTGAAGGAGAAGTCTTTCCCAAAGGAAAGCTTCAATGGTGAACAGAATACCGAAGACGATAGTTCAAGCCAAACTGAAGTTCCCGTCCGTTCTTCTCTATTCCAGTTAAATCGCCTACTGTGAGATACTCTTCTTTTCAGCAGCAGTCTTCTTCCAAATGCTAGAAATTACAGGAATTCGAGCATAAGCGAGGTTCCCGATTATCGTAACAATTATCGGGGATTCTCGCTCACTTTGGACCGTGGTCTCGCCTAAGTTTTTGTTTGGAGTCGTAAAAAAACTCGAACACTCTAGTGCGCTAGAAATTCCGTAGAATTCTAAGGCACTCTGCGAAACCCCCACCGCCAATTCGTCAACGATATCGGCTGGTGGTCCTCTCTATTCCCGTAGAAATCGAGAAAAGGGGCAGGATCCCTCCTCAACGACCGGGCTTACGTCAGGTAGGACCCAAGGTCCCCCCCGGTAGCGCAGCCCCTAACGTGGGTCTTACAGATAAATCTCTGTAGGATCCCTCCCCTTTCCCTCGTAGGCCGTAATGGAGAGAGGGAATGGGGGAGGAATGGATACTGGCTCGCCTTCCCAGGCGGAACTAGCAGTTTGGAGAAGACAAGGCGCAGCCATCGCCTTACGGCGATGGCCTCTCGAGCCTGGAAAACGTAATCGTCAGGGAGAAAACGTTTTCCCCGAGAGGGTTACGAACTCATACTGTAGGTAAGGATCTGCCCGCCACTGTGAAACGTCGTCTGGGTGGGGCTGATCGACACCTGACAGGAGAGAGCCGATACCGTTCCTCCGACTCATTCCAGTCCTCGTCGAGGTCGAAACCTCTCAGGAGGACCGAAGGGGTATTCAAATACGGTGTCCGAAGACACGTAGAAACGCCTCTGTCGCAGTAGAGAGGTGAGTAGCTTGTTCGACCGGCCATAAACTGAGAGAGCCTTCTTGTCCGGAGACGAGAGACTACCTGGTTCAACACAGTCCGGCAAGCTCCGTCGCGGCAGACCCACCGTCGTTTGGGGTTCCCTCTCGGGCCCCAAAACGACTCGAGCCGAGACGTGGCTCTGCTGGTGGGATCGCGGCGATCCTTCCCCGAGGTCGTTGTGCTGACGAAAAAAAAATCAGCGTCATAACCTCGGCAAGTTCCTCTGGATCTCGAAGTCACAGCATCTTGCAGAGTGGGACCGTTAAGACCCTTTCGAACAAAGCATATTCCAGAACTTCCTCCTAAGAAGGGGGAACAGCGACAGCCCTCTCGGGTCTTCCCCATCCCACTTGCGCATACGTCCTGGCCGTCCAAGAACCGTGCCGGCACGTAGGGTTCGTCGTGGTGGGATCGTGAGGGGCGCACCCCGCCCTACGATCACTCCTTCAATACCTCGCTCCTCCCGGTGTAACCCGAGGAGGTTGAAGGTACGGGAGAGGCAGACCTGACGCTCCCTCGTTGCTCGCTGCAGCGAAAAACCAGCAGGCTTTGGAGGGCTGCAGGCGATCGTCAACCCGTGGGTGGGCGATCGAGGCTGCATGGCCTGGTCGAACCGTCCCGCTGTGGAGAACGGCTGGACTGAGCACAGCGGCCCCGATCTCGAGTGTCAGAAGAGCTGGTGCTGGTTGCCATACCCGATCGCTCTCTGTGAGAGCGACCGGTCAGGGCGACCTGCAAGCTCCACTGTCACAGTGAGACCGTGCTTGTCCTCACGGCACGTCACGTCGCTGTTCCAGCCGTGGCTGGCACCGGCGAACGGGAGGACCCTCTTCCCCAGCCTCAGCCGTGCCGTCGTGGACCGTCACGTCCCCGGGTAGCCAGCTGTTCGCCGCAGAGTGATAGCTGGTCTGGTGAGAGTCGCGTGAGCGGCTGTCACCAGTCTTCCGCCCCGTGCCGTGAACCTGACGCTGAGCGGATTCAGAGTCTGGTTCCTGCTGCAACGGTCGCTGGTAGCGACCGTACACTCGGTACCTCCCGCGAACGAGAGGCCGAGACGGGACCCTGATGCAGTGGCAGAACCACTGACACCAGGCGAGGAAGTACCGGTGTGTAGCCGGTACCAAAAATAAAAAACCCCAATCTGGTCCCCGTAGTCTTCTTCCTTGCGGAAGAAGAGACGGGTGGCCCCGCTCCCGAAGGAGCAGGAGGACCAGCGGAAGGAACCTCCCGTCCCACTGAGGTGAGACGGTCCCCGAGAAGCTCCCGAGGAGACTTCTTAGGAGGGGGAGGAGGCAACCTTCTTCTTCTCGGCTGTGAGCCTTAGAAGTCGAAGGGGAAAGAGGCGGCAGCCTGACGACGATGAAGAAGATGAAAGACGACGACGACGACACCTTCCTCCTCTTCTTCGTCAGCTTCCTCAGGACAGACGTAAGATCTGCTATCCAGGGCGGAGCCGGGGCTGCTGTAGCCGAAGCTACAGGGCCCGGCGCACCTGTACAGACAGACCCAAAGTCTGGGGTAGTACCACCACGAACAGGGACGACATCAGCAGGTATGGGCATCTCAGGACAGCAGGCACAGCCAGCACAGCATCGGTAGGACCGCCAGCGCAGCAACGGCAGGGACAGCCACGCAGCAACGGCAGGACAGCCAGCGCAGCAACTGCATGGACAGTCAGCCCAGAATCGGCAGGTACGGCAGGCAGCACCGGAACACAGGAAGTGGAGCAGCAGCCACAAACATCCTGGTACCGCGGCAGGTCCAGGGGCGAGCTCTAGGGCAGCGGAAGTGGGGTCGCTGCAGCGCGGCAACCAACGAGCGGCGGCGGCACGTCCCCCCTCTCGTACGGCGAACGGCACTTCACACGCTGTAGCAAGACTGTTACCACGTGAGGTGATTACACCGGTGAGGAGGGACGTCGTCACTGGAGCGTGGTCACCAACTCCATGGGTGACGCAGTAGGCCCAGCATAGAACCGCAGCCCCTGGACACTAGCACGCCCTGCAAATCGAAGGACGCCCATATCTCACCAAGTCCACCCTCGTGGCAGTGCACCTGCGGAAATAACAGTAGTAGCGATTAGTGGGGGGGGAAGTCCCCTCGCGCGGGGGGGGTGAGCCCTCTCCGAACGAGTGGAAGACCCGAATACAATTGTACATCGGGCACCGAGCGCCCTCGCGCTCGACGGATCGGGCGAGGAGAAAGAACGCCGATAACCTCCCCCCCCCAAGGGGAAGGGCCATCTGTGGGAGCTGAGCGGGGGGGTTCTCGTTCCCCACCCCCGCACAGCACCCATGTACCCAACAATATATAAGAGCCCGAGAGCAATCGTGCCATCGGCCCGAATGCAAGGGCACAAGGATCAATTCCCTGACTGAGCGGGAATTTGAACCAAATAATATTGATGCAATCATATAAAAAGAATAAATGAAAAAGAATCTTGCATTACGATTCACTTCACAATGAATAAGGGGCTCGGATCAAGCGCATTTTGCGCCCTCGTACCGAGCGCAAGGGTAAAGGATCCATTCCTTACCTTTATGGATCAAGTTTATGGAAACCTTGATCCATAATGATTGATGCAATCAATATATATATGAAAATGAAAAAGAATACTGCGCTTGCGATTTCACTTCATACAAATAAAAAGGGAAGGATCAATTCCCGTAAATAGCGGAAACATTGATCCCAGTAAACAATGCAATCTCAATAAAATATGAAATGAAAAAGAACTGGCACTTGCGATTTCACTTCATTTCAATAAAAGGGGAAAAGATCAATTTCCGGGGTAAGCTCTGGAAACTGATCCAAAATGAGTATTGCTACAATCAAAATAAATATATGAAAATGAAAAGAATACTGTACTTGCGATTCCACTTCCATACAGAATAAGTTTCCGTGCCGAGCGCATTCGCTCGGCAACGAGCATAACGAAAAGGTCAAAAAAATATAAATGGAAAAGAGCACTTACTTACGATTTTTTCATCTACACATTTCCAACCAAAATATAACGCTCGGAGCGAGCGCTCTCTCCCGCCCTCGGCACCGAGCATACACAATACGAGGATCATTTCTGGGAAAATGAATTCCCGCACTTACGCCCCTTCAGTCCCCGGCACTCGGGTAATCGGAGGGCGTGGTGAAAAACCCAAGATCCTTTAATTCACAATTGAATTCAATGAAATAAATAGAAAATGATTGTACTTACAATTCAGTTTTTCACTAGATAAATAGAAAAAGAAAAACCAAAACAAACCATGCGAAAGCAACGACGATAAAGCGGCAGAGAGCGATGATACACGTCCACACTCCCAAGCAGTCAGGCCGAAAGCAAAAGTTGTTTGTTACCTACCAGTCGCGCGCGCGCTGCGCCTGTCGGACAGTCAGTTAACTACCGAACCCCTTGTTTCGAAAGCTTACGACCTATCCAGCTGCCGCTAGTACCTTCCTATTGTAAAAGGACCGAAGGTTTTTGTATGCCGTGTCGGAACAATGACACTTTTAGTACCTGGAGTTAGAGAGAGAAAACTGGATTTCCTTCATTCTTACATAACTTTTAAAATTTATAAACTAAAACCTTACTATTCACATTAGCATTTTTCTTTAATGAATTAATATCATTGCTGTAAACTACATTAATATTAAAATATTTAAAATAGTAAATCCATTTATTATCATACAATAAAAAAAAACAAAATCTCTGTATGGGGGAGAGAGAGAGAGAGAGAGAGAGAGAGAGAGAGAGAGAGAGAGAGAGAGAGAGAGAGAGAGAAGGAAGAGAGAGAGAGGAGAGAGAGGAGGAGAATTACTATTTTTATTATTAATGTGATATCATTTATCTTATTGGAAACTCACTAATACAATATTAATCAATATTAGTATTTGAAATTAGGTAAATCATTTTTGTTACCAATAAAAAATGTATTTAGTCATGAAAATAAACATCAAAAATACACTAATTAGTTTATTATTTTCACTGGAAAAAAATCCTGCGAAATAGGCGAATCCCCCGCAAATAAATGGGTAGATGGGATGGCCCAGAGAGAAATCCGCAAATCAGTCAGTACGCGAATCTGGAGAACGCGAATAAGGGGGGTCCATTGTACCTCTTTTGAACAGTATACCACTTTACCATTTGTTTTTCTCACTTATACTGCCGTGCATACATACTGACATTACTGCTAATTAATCTATCCTCTTTTTTATTTATTATTTACCTGTTATTCATTTTGTGCTTCATTTATCAACATCGGTTTCTATTCTGTGGAAGCAAACTTTTCAAGCTGATGGCCATTCAGGCTTGTCCCATACAATTATTCATAAAATTATACCAATAAAGATTACAGGGAGTCCACAGGTTACAGCGGAGGTTCCATTCCAGCAGCGTGCAGTAAGTTGGAAAACACCAAGCCTCAGAACGTCAATGCCTGCAGTGCTTACAGTGCCATAACTTTGGAACATCAGCTGTAATCCAGACTGATTGTTTGATGAATATACGTACTTGAAAAAGCACCAGAAGCATGGAACACCGTAAGTCAGTGTCGCTATGACCAGGGGACTACTAATTGTGTTTCATGCTTTGGTTTGACCATAGCTTGACAAATGCAATTTTTGTCAAAATAATCTTGCACAGCCTTGCGTAATCATATTTCTTTAAAAACATCCTACACCTTCATCTAGTTCAATACTCACTGGTAATTTTTCTTCAAAAGTCTTGCTGTTGTGGCTGGATCTAAGTTACTAAGGCTTTCCCAGCGGATCAAGTCTAAGGCATGGGGAACTTCCTGACCGGGTGCACATAAGTCCCGATTGTGACGGAGGAATGTGACTGAAGTGCGGAGGGTTAAGGCGTGCTCAAAATACCTCTGAGCTTCACCTTCTGAATCCGACCTTGAATAAAATAAAGACTGCTATTTATTCAATGACTTAAACATTATCATAATGTGTCTAAAAATGTTAACCAAATATATAATGAGGGAATTAAGAATATACAACTGCAGGTCATGACATGACCATCTAAACTGAAGGTGGCAAATTGAAGGAAAACAAAGGTTGAGAAGAAACCAAAAGGAATAAAAAAAGAAATAAAGTGAAAGGCACTTTTTTTTTTGAAGAGTGAAGAGATAGGTGACCAGCATCACTATAAAAGTCTAATTGGTCATTACAAGAAAAGTATTGGCCTCTCTTCTTAAAAGTCAAAATATTCCTCTTGCAATAAAGTGAGCTAAATAATTCAAGAAACAGAGCTCTACACTGTAGAAGTGAAGTTCAAACGTACATCAAATGGAAAAAATAACTAATAAAATATGTAGTGAAATTTATCACTGAATGTATGAATAAAATACGTAACAGTAAAGCACATCCCCTTAAGTTAATACTTCAGTAGTATTTTGCGATAAAGATGTCAATAAAAAAGTAATACAGGAAAACCCTACAAATAGTATACTGTAATTACTTACCTTTGTATCTTGTCAAGTTCTGTTAAGAGAGAATCCAAGCCCTCATCCAGCATTTTACCTACTTCAAACATGGTGACAGCATGACTCTTCAGTCCCTGTAATACAAATTCTTATTAACCCTCTTACGCCGAAGGGGTATAATAAAAATAGTCTCCCGTATGCCGAGGCGATCTCAGAGTGAGCGTTGAAGCGGAAAAAATATTTTTTTCAAAAAATCACAGCACGCTTAGTTTTCAAGATTAAGAGTTCATTTTTGGCTCCTTTTTTTTTGTTATTCCCTGAAGTTTAGAATCCAACCATCAGAAATGAAAAAAAATATCATTATCATATATAAATAATGCGATATATAATAGCGCGAAAACGAAATTTCATATATAATTGTATTCAAATCGTGCTGTGACCAAAACGGTTAAAGTTAACGAGTTAATTTTTTTTTCGTTGTATTGTACACTAAATTGCAATCATTTTGGTATAGAACACATTGTAAAATGATCAAAGCAACACAGAGAAAATATTATCACCAAATGATGCATGAATTCGTAACGAGCGAACATAAAAAAATGTTTTTTTCAAAAATTCACAATAAATCTAAATATTGTTCTAGAGACTTCCAATTTGTTTCAAAATGAAGATAAATGATTAGAATATTACTATACTGTAAGAGTTTTAGCTTACAATTGCAGTTTTCGACCATTTCGGACTAGTTAAAGTTGACCGAATGTCGAATTTTTTTTATATTTTTTTTATATGCAAATATTTCAAAAATGAGAAAAGCTACAACCTTCAATTATTTTTAGTTGTATTCTACATGAAATTACCCACATTTTCATATATAAAACTCTATGAAACACCTAATATGAAAAGGATCAAATATAACGATAATGCGACGTACGCATTTCAGAGATTTGTGGCGGAGAATCCACGCACGGAGGGAAGGAAAGCTTTTTTTTAAAATTCACCATAAATCTAAATATTGTGCTAGTGACTTCAAATTTGTTTCAAAATGAAGATAAATGACTGAATATTACTAGACTGTAAGAGTTTTAGCATACAATTGCGTTTTTCGACTATTTCGGTATAGTCAAAGTTGACCGAACGTGATTTTTTTTCTATTTATCGTGATTTATATGCAAATATTTCAAAAATGAGAAAAGCTACAACCTTCAATCATTTTTTGTTGTATTCTACACATAATTGCGCACATTTTCATATATAAAACTTTATGTAACGGCTAATTTGAAATGGTGTAAACATTACTACAATCGCACAAAAAAATTTCTGATTTTTTTCGGAAGTTACCGCGCGGACATAAGGAAAAGTTTTTTTTTTTTCATAAATTCACCATAAATCAAAATATTGTTCTAGAGACTTCCAATTTGTTGCAAAATGAAGGTAAATGATTGAATATTACTAAAATATAAGAGTTTTAGCTTACAATTGCGTTTTTCGACATTTCTGGTAAAGTCAAAGTTGACCAAAGGTTGAATTTTGAAAGATCGTTATTTATATGAAAATATTTCAAAACTGATAAAAGCCACAACCATGGGTTGTTTCTAGTTGCATTGTGCATGAAATTGCGCACATTTCCATATATAAAACTTTATGTAACGGCAAATTTAAAATGGTGCAAACATTACAACAATCGCACGAAAAAATTTATCGGAAGAGTTACCCCACGGACGTAAGGAAAAGGTTTTTTTCATAAATTCACTATAAATCGAAATATTGTGCTAGAGACGTCCAATTTGTTGCAAAATGAAGGTAAATGATTGAATATTACTAGAATATAAGAATTTTAGCTTACAATTGCGTTTTTCGACCATTTCGGTAGAGTCAAAGTTGACCGAAGGTTGAAATTTTGGCACTTATCGTTATTTATATGAAAATATTTCAAAACTGATAAAAGCTACAATCACAAGTATTTTTTAGTTGTATTCTACATGAAATTGCGCACATTTTCACATATAATACTCCATGTAATGACTAATTTAAAATGGTACAAAAATTATGTCAAAGTGACGAAATAATTTCTGAGATGTGTCACCGATACTTTTTAGTGTCATAAGAAAGAAATTCGCGCTTGCGCGCCTGCGTAACAATTGTAAACAAAACAACGCCTTGATCCGTGAGCTCCCAGCATCCCCAAAGGCGCGTGATTCAAAAGTTTTCAGCTGGTAGCCCTATAAGTATTTTTCCGCAAATTTTTATAAAAACTTTTTTATGTAGACGTTTAATACGTCCAATCGGCACCCAGGAGACAATTTATCTCGAAGTTTAATACGTCCAATCGGCGTAAGAGGGTTAACATTTTTTAAAATAATTCTGGTTTCTGAGTAATTTCACGACATTAAAGTAAAACAAAAATATGTATCTGTAACAATATACGCCCAGTGTTAAAAGCAGAATCTAAGGAAGAGGCAAAAATGTTTAAAACGAGGAAAAGTATAATGGAGAGAGACAAAGACTAAATATCAAAGTAAATCAAAGCTGAAGACTGGAGATAATTAAAATATTTATGTACATCTAACCCCCATGCATAGAGGGAAAGCTTACTTAACCCTTAAACGCCGACTGGACATATTTTACGTCCACTAAAATTGTCTGTCGGGTGCCAAGTGGACGTATGGTACGTTGACTACAAAAAGTTTTTTTAAATATTCATGGAAAAATGACATTGTTTATGA
>NC_061096.1:52061394-52062804 GCF_015104395.2 Macrobrachium nipponense | reverse complement strand
AGTACTGATAGAAAAGATCAAGGGAAACATAGTAAGTAGCTACAGGCCTATCACCTGCCTACCAGTAATGTGGAAGTTACTAACAGGTTCCATCAGTGAAAGATGTACAACTACCTAGAGGATACAAACACCATCCCCCACCAACGGAAAGGCTGCAGAAGGAAGTGCAGGGGCACAAAAGACCAGCTTTTTATAGACAAAATGGTAATGAATAGTAAGAGAAGGAAAACCAACCTAAGCATGGCATGGATCGACTACAAGAGAGCCTTCGACATGATAGCACACACGTGGCCAATACAATGCCTGAAAATATATGGGGCAAGGAAAACACCAGCAGCTTCCTAAAAAATACAATAGGCAACTAAAATACAGTAAGCTCTGGGATAAGACTAGCAGAAGTTAACATCAGGAGACGGATCTTTCAAGGCACCTCACTGTTCCCACTATCCTTCGTAGTAGCCATGATTCCCATGACAAAAGCACTGCAAAAGATGGATGTTGGGTACCCACTCAAGAAAGAAGGCAACATAATTATCCAGCTGATGTTCATGGACGACATCAAGCTGTATGGTAAGAGCATCAAGGAAACAGATACCCTAATCCAAACTGTAAGAATTGTATCTGGGGACATCAGGATGGAGTTTGGAATAGAAAAATGTGCCTAGGTCAACATACAAAAAGGCACAGTGACAGGGACTGAAGGGATAAAGCTAACAAATGGGAATAGCATCAAACACAAAGATGGGACAGGATACAAATATCTGGGAATAATGGAAGGAGGGGATATAAAAAGCCAAGAGATGAAGGCCACGATCAGGAAAGAATATATGCAGAGACTTAAGTGGAACGAAGGCTGAACTCCGCAGCATGGATCATTAAACTAGGGAACACACATGACAATACACAAAGCACTACACACAAGAGCAAATACAAAGGCTATACATAACAACATCTGGAAACCAATGAAGACAAGTGGCTATAGTGCATGGGATGAAGGACTGATAAAAGCAGGCGAAAACCCAGATATATACAGACACAGGAGAATGACAAACAGATGGAGGAGAACTCGAAAAGAAAACACACGGAATGCTAACAGCGGCATGAGTTCAGGCCCTAAAAGGGAAATATGTCCACAGAACAATAGATGGGAATAACTTATCACCCATATGCAGGAAGTGCAATATCAAAAATGAGACCACAAACCACATAGCAAGCAAATGTTCTCTTGTTTTTGTAAAAAAAAATAATTAAATGAAACAATATGAGGAACTGCTGGTTGCTCAGCAGTTCTTATTTTGGTAGTAGGGTGATAATGTAGCCAGCTCGCACGTAAGGGCGATGGGACTGGGCACAGCATTGTCCTCTCGAGCAGTGTTAGCCTAGCAGTTGGAGGGCGAAGGTTTGATTACA
>NC_061096.1:51983894-52051394 GCF_015104395.2 Macrobrachium nipponense | reverse complement strand
ATATGTAAAATTAGCGTAAGGAAATTAGTTTTTAAGGTTTTAGTTTTAAGCTTTGCTTTGGTCTCGGCTGAACGTCAAGCGAACTGCTTGTTAAACCTCCTCCCCGCTTGTTAAATGTTTGTGAGCATCTTATTAATGCTAGTTTTTTCGTTTTGTTTATCTTTCGAGTGGTTGGTGAAAAGGACACCAGTGAGGACATTGGAGGGTCGCGACTTTTTCCCGAGAACAGTTCGGGCTCGCTATTCTCCCCGCATGGTTGTGCAGCTGGCATATTTTTCTTAATCGCCCTTCGAAGGATTTGTTGTCGTCAGTATTGAAGGCGCAAGGGCATTTCTGCCATCTGCGGTGACTTTCCCCCTTACTGTGTGTACTTTCCTGCGGGCTCTGATATCGGCGCTGGATCCCGACAGAGTGGACGTGGGAGGGACATCACTGTTTGTCTACGACGTCCTTCTGAGCTGCAGCGGTGGGGGCATTGAGGCCCGTGAAGGTGCAAGTAGGGCGGTTGCTACCAGGTAGGGAATTTCCCTTGTGTTTTTGGTCGGAAGCACGACAGACTCCTTCCCCATGGTATTGGTGACCTGTGTAGCTGCACGCCCTTCAGATAGCGGAGTATTGGCCTGGTACGTGGCATTCAGTGGATGTAAGAGATCACGGCTCCCCTGTATTTCGGCCTTCAGCAAGGCGACTGTTTAGCCTGAATCGTTTGGGCATCCATTCAGCCCTTATTCAGTGTGAGGAGCTCTACACGAGTATTTTTGTTTGTTTGTTTGTTATTCTTGTATAGAGAATCTTTCGAGACTGTTGGCATTTCTTATTGCCGCTTTATATAGTAATTTTTGACTGAGTTGACCTTCAAAGGTTAGTGTACATTTATATTTAGATATATATATATATGCCAGTCTTTGTGTATATCTTGTCACGAGTGATGCTGTCGTTATTTCTTGTGGATATTATCTATTAAGATGTTTGATGCTCGTTATATTTAAGATTTAGTTTATAATTGTAGGTAGGTGAATTAAGTTTTCCCCCTGTTGGTCTCTTACTTCTTTCCTCTCTGTTTAGTTATAGGTATTGGTTTATATTTATGTTGGTGTTGGGCCCATTTTGCTAATTTATGCAGTATATTTCTCAATATTTTCTGTCTAGGGTTTAGTGTTAGTGATTAGGAACTCCTAAGGGAGTAGTAAGGACTAAGGTGTGTCCTGTATAGTCACAAGGCTGACTTTATTATTCTTTTGCTTTGTTTGTTAATAAATATTGTTGAGTTTTCCTGTGTGTTTTTGTCTCCGCTACTGAATTTATCTGGATACTTGGTAAGATCACTGTCCTCTCTATTCTTATGCAAAAGAACTTGCACCCCGGGCCAACAAGGGTCATAAACAACATATATATATATGATATATATATATATAATATATAATATATATATATATATATATATATATATATATAGATACACATAAATATACAAAGTATGTACACACCCATATACTTATGCATACAGATTCACAGCTAGATGCCATTTCTAGTACGCACTTACCCCCACACACACACACGCGCGCGCGCTCACTCAGACAGACAGACATACAAGTACACGCAATGCTTTTAGGCGCATCCCCGCAGCAGCTCTCCAGCAAAACGGAACAAGAAGAATGAGGAGGAGGAGCCTCCTCTAGTACTAAGTGAAAGTGGGGACTTTAATCAATCGCTGTGTATAACAACAAGCGGGTGAATGTTAAATAAGGAGTTGGGAATAGCGAGTTGGGAAAATGGGCTACAAATAAGCCTAGGATATTCAGTGAGAAATAATAATAATACAGGTTTTACTGAAAACAATGGCTATTTTATTGCATTATTTTCAATAAAACCTGCATTAATGAAGGTCATCTTCCAGCAAATAATAATAATAATTCAAAAGGATAATATTCCACCCGAGTAGTTGAGGAGCTGAAAAATAATTAAGGTAACAAAATTTCAGTCGTGATATTTATGTCTGTCTGTCTGTTAACGATTGGAAACTGGGGGGACGTATTTTGGGGCTGTGTTACGTACGTATGTATGTAAGTGTAAATGCGGACGGACGGACAAATAGCCATTTAAAATGAGCATCTCCTTTGAAAGTGCGCGAATACACTTCTAAGTCATAAATTCAATACGGCACAGTCTCGTCCATCGCAATAAAGAAGAAGAAGAAGAAAGCCGGGGTGTGGAACTATCCAGAGTTGAAATGAAAGCCATCAGAAAAGAGATAGGCAGAATTTGAAAACTGCTTCACTCACACAGACAACGCCAACAAGCTCGACTCAAATTCATCACAACTTCATGGCACGGTACTACACCATCGCACATCACTCACTTACCAGTTACCTTGGAGAATAATGTTCACTGTGACACAGGGTTACTTTGAAAATATTGCCTATTTTGATGTCTCAGTGATTAAACCCAAAAGAATGTCTCTCTCTCTCTCTTATACATAAACACACAAACATGCGTGAGCACGGACTCACAAATACGTATAGAGTACTGACCATATTCCTTTCATACAAATCTTGCATGTTTTTAGAGGGCATGCATTCATATGAGCAATCATTAGCACACCATGCATTTCAGTCAAAAGCCAATGCATTCCCACCCATAAACAATATTTGCAGGAAGGGCCTAGATCTGCAATGGCAAATTTTATAATTCACTTAGCCCGGGCAACCCGATGACCGATTCCACCGGGACTGACGATGACCGCTGGCCTGACACACAAACCCAGTGGCCTTCTATTTACATATCCACTATCCTTTCAGCCTCTCAATTTCCGAGCGCCAATAAGCCCCAGCTAAACTCTTTCCCAAGGCCTGTGTATATCACGATACCCTTTTTTTTCTTTCTTTTTTTTATTTTTGCTTCTGATTCCCTTTGGCTTTTCCAAGGATGCAGGGGAATAATATACCATCTCACTCGATCTGGTCATATAGCAAGCTTTCCGTTAAATCCGTCAAGTCTTATTGCCATGATTGAATGACAGACAGGCAGATGGACAGAGTGGACATTATATTTAGTATTATTATTATGTTTCTTACCCGCTTTCTTCTCCCCAACACCCTCTCTACTCTCCCTCACTCACTTCTCCCTCTCATACTCTCTCTGTCACACCCTGCCCAACCCCGACCCCCTTTAGTACCATTAATGTCTCATCCCCACAGTAATCGATAGTAAATCATATCTAGTATGCATACCAAAAATAGAGTCATATTATTTACTATGCACACCGAAAATTAGGTATGATAAATTCGTAACATTATTAAGTCTACGCACTGAACCAGCCGCTTTCCGGGGAAGCCACACCACCCCAACTCCGGCGTTTTTCTGCCTTTTGTTGCTTGAAACCCCATCATAAACCATCATAGGGGCCCCCACTATAACTCTGCCAAGTTTCATGCCCATCTGAGCGGATTTTTGGCCGTGATTGAATGAGAGATGGACGAATAGACATAACACCCATTATAGTAAGATTATTATTATTATATATTTTTAATTTTTATCATTAATTTTTTTATCCTTTTTTTTCTGAGGTGAGGGGGCCTGGCCTGGTCAGGCAACGCCACCTAAATCCGGCAATAACAATATTTTACCTTAGAAATAGAGCTAAAAGAACCTATTTCATGGAGCGACACGGGCCCTTCACCCAGAAATAGATTTTTCCTACGTCAAAATCCCTTTTTTAGCCCTTTGCTTTACCTTCGTTCCCGATTCCTTACTTTGTGCAACTGTGAAGTTTTCACGAAGTTCCTTCACGAGAGACTTGTGTATTAGTCAGTTTATTGTCTGGATCCCTCTGCCTTGCTGTCCAACAGCTCTAACTTCCTATTTACTCCGTCTTTAACCCTGGATGGGCAAAAGTGCCCCAGTGCTTGAAAATCAGTTTCCCCTTTATCAAAAATAAAAACCGTCATTATGACAGATTTTCCGAATTTCTGAAGATGAGAAGTCATTCCATGCCCTGGAACCGAATAGCATTTGAAGCAAGAGTCAGGAATGCATCTGCAATATTGCCGGTGGGAATTGAAAGCTGAGGAGCAATATGTGAGTTTCGAATATTCAGAACTCCTCCTCAGACGATGACAGATAGAATGCAATAACAAGAGTCTGATCAGCAAGAAAAGTTTCTTCATCTATAACAAACTTTTCAAGACTATGAGCCTCTTTGGGTATACAAGTGTTACTTAACTGGAAGCTTCCGATGAAATACAATAAATAGAAAGCAAATAAAATTAGACATAGACAAATGCGAGAGGAATTAAGTTTAATAGCTTTTTTTTTATGGGAGTGAGGTGGGGGAGGGGCCTGTAATGATACAATAGATGCAGAAGGAATTAGGTAGATGAAAACAGGATGTGACCTGTGATAACTTGTGTATGTGTGTGTGTGTGTGTGTGTACTGTCTTTGTGACACTAGCCTGTAAAAATAACAACAGCATTATATAAAGTACGAAACAGTACGATTTTACATATAGCCTCTATTCAGACGGTTGTACATGTATTACAAGGTCTATTTATAGCCTTATCTTTGAAAGAACTTATAACGTGAGCTTCTCCAAAAAAACAGACATCGGACCCCAGCCCCACCCTCAGAAGAATCACCCACCAGCACCTATGCTATATAATGAATAACTTTCGATTTCATATCGGGTTATATTGCGTTCGCACGGGCCCTGATGTGCGAACAAACCCACACACACAAATGTTCTCAAAAGTTCCGTGTTTGCAGTCCTCTGTGACGTCAAGATCAGGCGGCACCCTCACCCAACGCCATCTTGAATTCAAGATGGCGTTGCCTCACCCCCCTCGAGCCAGGTGTCCATTCGCGGGGTCAACTTGCTCCCTCCCGTCCGTTATCGCTTCCTCGACCTGAGCAAGCGGCGGTCGTCAGCTGTCTCCGTTCGTTGACCCCGAATATTCGCTGACCCACCTGTTGACATATGGAAGCTTTTCAAAACCACACAAGGGAGCTTTCTGAATATCCGTCTCTTCTCGACAGAGTCCGTTGCCCCCTATATAACATTCACATTCCTAAATTCACTTTCTTAACCACCTTTTGAAGAGCAGCTAACATGTTTCAGGCAATTCTAATCGGAAATCGTGATTCTTATCTTAGCGGGGTTTTTAGTGAACTTCCAAAACGAAAATAGTTTCAAAATAATAAACAATACTTCTGTTATATTCGATCAGCACTCTGGAATGTTATAAGTTTCACGACTTTTGTTATATTTTGCTGATATCTAATTCATTTTTATGGCTACGACAATCAGATTTTTCCCCCGCTGTCCTTTCGCGCAATAGCTTCACTTTTACTCTTGAATAATTCCGTGTCATTATTCTACAATGCAGTTGCCAGAAAAATGAAGAGTGTGAATCAAAAGTGCTCCTCTTCCTGGAACGAGATACCACAAAAAGAAACAGTACTCCAGAGATCTTGAAAGTTATGCTTTTCATTCTTCCACGGCGTCTTCCATGAGGCAAGAGTTGCATCCGGAAATTCCTTGCGCAGTCTCACTGATATTCCAAAGGAGCCAAAGTTCAGAAATGCGCTGTAAGGTTGAAAAATAATTACATAAATTAATTAATAAAAATACTGAGTTCTCCCGCTCGATGTATTTTCCCGAGCAATCCCAGGATAGATGATAAATTCATTTTTTATGACTGAGGGCTGACGCCATCTTGTGACCTCATAGGTAACAGGGGTTGTACATTTAGGTGAGGATATTGATACTTTTATGCTCCTTATAATATGGACCTGGTTGGGACCTGATTAACCCTTTAACACCGATTGGACGTATTAAATGTCGATTAAAATTGTCTGTCATATGCCGATTTGACGTATGGTACGTCGATAAAAAAAAGTTTTTTTAAAAATTTGCGGAAAAAGTTATAGGCCTACTAGGCAAAAACTTTTGAATCACGCGCCTTGGGGGATGCTGGGAGTTCACGGATCAAGCTGTTGTTTTGTTTACCAGCGTGACTCAGGTGCGCATATGCGAAATGCCTCCTTCTCGCATCAGCCAGCATCAGCGACGCGTCATCCGAGAGTGATCTTTTGCCGCAATCGTGTTTTGCTGAACTTTTGCGAGAGTTTGAGTATTTGTAGTGGTACAAGACGTATGTAGAGATGTCTCACCGACGTATGGAGCGCGAAAGGCTCGTTTTACCCCTCGGGAGGGATCGTGTGAGACGCATTTTGGACTTAGATGCTGGCGAGGGACCAAGTACCCAAGATGACCTCGCGCCTCAATGTCGTTCCGTGCGGCCTCGTGTGGACGAGTGTTCAAGGACCACAACCTGTGTCTCATGTGCCTTTAGTAACCCCTAGGAAGCATCGGGGTGTCCTTAGGGACATTCGTATGCATTTGGGAGGCCTCGAACCAAAGGACATTGACGATTACTTATTAGAGCTCGATCGGCAGCATGTCGCAAGGCCTCATTTTGATGGCGGTTGGTCATCTAGTGACAAGGACATCACTCCCGATGTTAGTGATGATGAATTTTTGCCCCCAATATCCGTTCGAGGGTCACATCCTGAAAGTGAGCTCGAATTTAGTGGTTTTAGTGCGTATGAGGGGGAATCTGAGGAGGAGGAGGAGATAACGTCGTCTAGTTTTGTCGCCGATGATGACACAGAAAGTGAGGGCCTAAGTGAGGGAGATGGGCTAGTGGGGGCGTTTCGAGTGCGAAACCGTGCCCGAGCATGTAGAAGGTCGGAGCGTCGCGCCAGCAAGGTGAAGGTCAGTCGTCCGAGAGCGACGAGGGGTGGTCAGAGTACCCCACCCCACCTAACATGCACCCATTCACGGCAGCACCTGGGCTCACCGTACCTGTTCCTCTCACTGCTCTGGGGTTCATTCAGCTGTTCCTTACGCGGGAATTGCTGGATTACCTGGTAGCAGAGACGGCGGACTACGCTCGGTAATGCCGTGATGAACTACGGACAACATTGTCGTATCGCTGGCGGAGCTGCAACCTCACCGACATGGGGCATTTTTTGGGGCTCCACATTTTTTTTGGTATGATGCCTGCTGCCGACGTCAGGCAATATTGGAGGCGGAATTTTTTTTTAAGTACGCCCAATGTACCCAGCGTTATGACCCGTGATAGTTTCCTGGCGTTGGACAGGTATTTCAACGCCTTCAACCAAAGGGCCATACCCTGGAATAACCCCAATTGTCTCATCTTAGTTCGCCCAGTGTTGTAGTACATTCCTGAACGGTGCAAAATTCTCGTGGTTCCTGGCAAGAACCTTTCTTTGGATGAGGGGATGATGCCTTACAAAGGACGTCTTAGCATTAAAGTGTATAACCCAAAGAAGCCAAAGAAATATGGAGTGAAACTTTTTTTTATTATGGAGCCCAACACTGGATAAGTCGTGGACTTCTCGGTGTATTCCGGGGTCTTCTCCACTATGCGTGACACTGCGTTCAGTCTTGTGGATCGTTTCTGTAACCAGGGATACCACCTGTTTATGGATAATTATTATAACTCGGTATCCCTGGCCCAGGAACTGTATGAAGCAGGTGTGCACGTCAGTGGTACCCTTCGGTTGGTGTGTGGGGCCCCGAATGTCCTTAAGAGGTTCGCTAGCCATCGCAATATCTGGCAAGAGAAAAGACAGAGTGGCGGCGGAAGGGAGCTGTCTTCGTCATCTGTTGGAAGGGTGTCCAACTCGTCCCCATGATTATGACGAGTCATGAACCCATCCAAGAGATCATCCAGCGGAAGAAGACACGTCGGCAGGGCCGAGTTATGTATGAGGAGTTTCGTGTCGAGCGGCCTACCGTCATTGGGCACTACAATAGGCACATAGGAGGAGTTGATCTCTTTGATCAACTCATCCAGTATTATCCCTTCGCCAGGAGAACCAGGAGGTGGACACAGAAGCTCCTCAAATACATTCTTCAGTTGGCCCTCCAGAATTCCTACATCCTCTACTGTGGGTACTACAATCGGGATCTCTGTAGGTTGTCCCACATCCAGTTTCTCGAGGTAGCCGGGAATGCCCTCATCAACTTTAATCCTGATGAGTGGCCTTCCACTCATCAGGAATATAAAAGATTTCTCTATAATTGGACAGGTCAACAACCATAAAGAGCTATTTATTTTAGAGATACTGAAAATTAAACAACTTGTTCCTGTTTTAAATACCCAGTCCTCGGCTGTTCAACTTTTTTTATCTTGACTTTGTTGTTGTTCTTAAAGCCTCTTATTGTTTACTTTTCGTTTCTGCCTTCAGTTTTACTCTTGACTTTGCTCTGGCAGGTTAGCTCCACTCCTTTAGTTATTTATTATTTTTATTATTATTATTATATATTTTTTAATAAATCCTTGTAGATTAATGCTCAATTCCATGTTTTTTTTTTTAACTTGTGTTTTAACTTATTGTGTTTTAAATATGGTCTTTTAAATTGACTTTTAGATAACTATTTTTAATTTTATGATTTTTTAAGTTTTTAAAAATTATTTTATTTACATCTATTGTAGAATTCCCTGAGGATACAATAATGTATTATATATATATATATATATATATATATATATATATATATAGTATATATATATATATATATATATATATATATATATATATATATATATATATATATATATATAATGATATATATATATATATATATATATATATATATATATATATATATATATATATATATATATATATATATATATATATATATATATTGGTATTTTTGGGTAAGCAAAAAATCTAACATTCTAGTAATATTCAATCATTGTTTATCTTCATTTGAAAAACAATTCGAAGTCTCTAGCACAATATTTAGATTTATGGTGAATTTCTGTAAACGTTTTTCCTTCCCTTCGCGCGCGATTCTCTGCCGCAAATCTCCGAAATGCTTACGTCACATTCTCATAATATTTGCTCCGTTTCATATTAGCCGTTATATAGAGTTTTATATATGAAAATGTGCGCAATTTCATGTAGAATACAAAAAAAATAATTGATGGTCGTTAGCTTTCCTTATTTTCGAAACATTTGCATATAAATCACGATAAATAGAACAAAATCGACGTTCGGTCAACTTTGACTCTACCACCAAAATGGTAGAAAAATGACAATTTGTCTAAAATTGCATTTTTCCTAACTATACAAACCTGAGGTCCTTTTACAATAGGAAGGTACTAGCGGCAGCTGGATAGGTCGTAAGCTTTCGAACAAGGGGTTCGGTAGTTAACTGCTTGTCCGACAGGCGCGCGCGCGCGACTGGGAGGTAAACAAATCACTTTTGCTTTTGGCCCAAGCAAAAACTGCAGAGTGAGGGGTGGCATGAGGTGGGGCTATGTGTAAAAGGACCTCAGTTTGTATAGTTTAGGAAAAATGCAATTTAGACAAATTGTCATTTGTTTCCGACACGGCATACAAACCCTTCGGTCCTTTTACAATAGGAAGACTCACTTCTTGGTGGGTGGAATCTGAGTCTTTTGTGAACAGACTGGTGTTCGCCCAACCTTGGAAGCCTCCCTGGTCGTAAGAGCGAGGGAGGGATCCAAGCCTCTGTCCGATTGATCGGGGTGTGCACCGCAGGATCAATGGTCAGACCTCTGGACCGAGTACTAAGAGAGAGGCAAGCGTATCTCTTCGTACCAGCAATGTAAGAACTTGTTCCTGTACAGGATCAAAGTTAAAGTCATGGTTTTGACTCTTGTAGGCATCCACTTCCCCCCCTTGTAGAAGGAAGTGGTGGATATTCTGCTCCCATCCCTCGTGAAAGGTGGGATAGTGGATGGGGCTCTGTCATATAGCTCACCGGCATCTCGTCCTTATCCAGCAGGGTGATGACCGTATCCCTCTACCCACAGGTAGAGGGGAAGAAAAAGATAGAAAGAGAAGCCAGTCACTTTCTTATCACTATCTATTCATACAGTCACACCAGGACTCGATGCTGTTCAGCCTGCTAGGGTCTGGGTTAGCTAGACGACGTGTTTGAGCAGCCACCACGGGTCCTAAGGAAACCGATCCAAGGACCTATGGGCAATATCCAAGAGGTATAAGGAAGTTGCCGGTGGTCTGGTTGTACCAGACCCCCTGCCTTCCATACCTGCGCCACGGAGAAGTTCTTACGAAACGCCAACGAGGGGCCAATACTTTCTGACTTCGTGAGTTCTCGGACGGGACGTACGGATGTCGTCACTACCATCAGCCTCCTACGCCTCCTGAAGACCTCACGCAGCAGGACGAAAGAGTGTTCTTGATACTTCTTTCTTGTTGACCCCGTTGCTAACGGAGAGGCGTCGACACTCAGGCCCGAGGTGTCGAGTTCTCTTCAGATAGCGCCGAGTATCGTCCTCCCAGGACAACGCAGCATCTCATCCACATCATATCTGCATGACGCTCCCTACTCTCTCTTCCGATGCCAGGTCCAGCAAGACGAGGGTCATTTGAGTTCCCTGGGTTGGCAAGACCTTTGGAAGCTGCTCCTAAGCAAGGAGATCTCGAACGAGTTCGAGATGTCCAATCCCGTCAGTTTCAGGAGGAGCGACAATGGCGGCTCTGTATCCTTGACTGTGGGAACTTAGAGGAGCTTCCTCGGCGAAGAAAAAACGAGGAAATCCGCTACCTGCTGAAGATTGGCTCTGAGAAGAGATAGGCCCCGTCTACAACACCAACCACCGAAGACGGCCGACTTCCCCTGTACACAGCTGCAGAGGACTGACGGACGTTTCCAGCCATCTCTGTTGCTGCGCTAACGAAAAAAGCTTCTCGTACGCAAGAGAAGGTGGATAACAGCCAGCCGTGAAGACGTAGGGACTGGACTGCTCTCGGGATTGGGACTTACCAGATTCGACGTGTGGCTTGGCCGAGAAGGTTGTGCCAATGGGGAATCTCTCTCGGTTTCTCTTGCGAGAAAGCCAGCAGGTCCGGATACCAAATGGCCTGTGGCCATTTGGAAGCCATCAGGATCATCCTGAGATTCGGGCATGACCAGTGCTCGACTGATCACCTTGCGAATCAGGCTGAACGGGGGAAAGGCATAGGCGAAAGAGGTTTGTCCACGGGTGTTGAAGAGCGTCCTCTGCACTGCCCATGGATCCGGCACGGCCGAGAAGAACACCTGGAGCTTCCTGATGTGCCGGATGGCGAACAGATCCTCGACTGGTCGGTGCCCCCACAGGTCGAAGAGCCTTTCCCCAACGTCCTGTGGTGTAGAGACCATTCGGGTCCTTATCACCCCTGATCCCGACGGCTGAGCGTGTCTGCTACTACATTCCTTCCCTGGAATGTAGCGTGCCGACAGCTCTATTGAGTGCCTGCCTCGGCCCACTCGTGCACCTGCCGAGTCAACTGATACAACGGGAGAGACACTAGGCCCCCCCTGTTTGTTGACGTAAGCCACCACCGTGGTTAGTTGTCGTACATCAACACCACTGAGTGTCCCATCAAGCGTCCTGGAACTCTTGGAGAGCAAGGAACGCTGCCTTTAGTTCCAGTACATTGATGTGAAGGTGCTTGTCGTTCTCGTACCACACTCCTGAAGTCCGCAACTCTTCCAGGTGTGCACCCCATCCCTCGGTCGATGCGTCTGAGAGCAGCTGCATGTCCGGGGGAGAGAGTGCCCCGGAGGCACTCCTCTTAAGGGGTTCCTGTCGTCCAGTCACCTGGCTAGGTCCTGCCTCACCTCCTGTGTCAGTGACCATGGAAGGCTTGGGGGATCCGTCGCCTGTGACCAACTCTCCTTTGGTCTCCCTGAAGAGACCGCAGTGAAGACGCCCGTTAGGACTGCTTCCCGAGTGACGACAGGTGTCCGATCACGACTTGCCATTGCTGAGCTACCTGTTCCTGCCGAGACAGAACTGGTTGGCTGCCTCCCTGAATCTGCTACCGTGTCGATCAGCATACCCGGTACTTCATCCTCTGCTTGTGCTCGAGATCGACTTTTCGAAGTTCAGAACGATCCCCAGATCGCGACAGAACTCGAGCAGTCGATCCCTGTCCCTGTAGCAACTGCGAGCGGGAGCTCGCCAGGACTAACCAATCGTCGAGATACCTCATCAGACGTATCCGTGCGAATGGGCCCAAGCAGACACCAGAGTGAACACTCGCGTGAACACCTGTGTGGGGCGGTTGAGAGACCGAAGCAACGTGGCCTGAACTGGTACACCGTCCCGTCGAGGATGAAGCGGAGGGTACTTTCTGGAGGACTGATGAATGGGTATTTGTAGATACGCATCCTTCAAGTCCACTGAAAGCATGAAATCGTTCTCCCTGATAGAGTCGAGCACTGAGCGTGCCGTCTCCATCGTGAACCGGGTCTGGCGAACCAACCGGTTCGGGGAAGAGAGATCTATCACTGGGCGCCAGCCTGTCGTAGACTTTTCCACCAGGAAGAGTCGGCTGTAAAGCCCGGTGACTGATCCGTACCGATTTCTACAGTTCTCTTGCTCAGCATGGTCTTGATCTCCTGTCTCAATGCTACGTCCTTCGATGCCCCTGGAACGTACGCCCTGCTGTTGGACCGGGTCCCAATGGCTGGCCAGGCACTCCCCCACTTCCGGCAGCAGGTGAGGGGGAATGCCGTCCTTCCCCTGTGAACGTCGTCTGGTTGGGGCTGATCGAGACCTGACAGGAGAGAGCCGATACCGCTCCGACTCATTCCAGTCCTCGTCGAGGTCGAAACCTCAGGAGGACCGAAGGGATATATAAATACGATGTCCGAAGAACGACGTACGACCCGCACCTCTGTCCGCAGTAGAGGAGGTGAAGGAGCTTGTTCGACCGTCCAGAACCGAGAGCCTCCTTGTCCGGAGACGAGAGACTACCTGGCTCAACCCAGTCGGCAAGCTCCGATCGCGGACAGACCCACCGTCGATTTGGATTCCCTCTCGGGCCCCAAAACGACTCGAGCCGAGACGTGGCTCTGCTGGTGGGAGCGGCGATCCTTCCCCGAGGTCATTGTGCTGACGAATCAGCGCCGTAACCTCGGCAAAGTTCCTCTGGATCTCGGAAGTCACAGCATCTTGCAGAGTGGACCGTTAAGCCCTTTATTTCGAACAAGAGCATATTCCGAGAACCTTCCTCCTAAGAAGGGGGAACAGCGACAGCCCTCTCAGGTCTTCCCCATCCACTTGCGCATACGTCCTGGCCGGTCCCAAGAACCGTGCCTGGCACGTAGGGCGTCGTGGTTGGATCATGAGGGGCGGCACCCCTCACGATCACTCCTCAATACCTCGCTCCTCCCGGTGTAACCCGAGGAGGTTGAAGGTACGGGAGAGGCAGACCTGACGCTCCCTCGTCGCTCGCTGGCAGGACCAGCAGGCTTGGAGGGCTGCAGGCGATCGTCAACCCGCGGTGACGATCGAGCTGCAGGCCTGGTCGAACCGTCTCGCTGTGGAGAACGGCTGGACTGAGCACAGCGGCACTGATCTCGAGTGTCAGAAGAGCTGGTGCTGGTTGCCGTACCCGATCGCTCTCTGTGAGAGCGACGGAGGTCCAGGCGACCCTGCAGGCTCCACTGTCGCAGTGAGACCGGTGCTTGTCCTCACGGCACGTCACGTCGCTGGTTCAGCCGTGGCTGGCACCGGCGAACGGGAGGACCTCTTCCCAGCCTCAGCCCGTGTCGGTCGTGGGACCGTCACGTCCCCGGGTAGCCAGCTGTTCACCGCGAGAGTGAGAGCTGGTCTGGTGAGAGTCGCATGAGCGGCTGTCACCAGTCTTCCGCCCCGTGCCGTGAACCTGACGCTGAGCGGACTCAGAGGTCTGGTTCCTGGCTGCACGGTCGCTGGTAGGCGACCGTACCTCGTACCTCCCGCGAACGGGAGGCCGAGACGGACCCTGATGCAGTGGCAGAACCACTGACACCAGGCGAGGAAGTACCGGTGTTAGCCGGTACCCTCTGGGTCCCCGTAGTCTTCTTCCTTGCGGAAGAAGAGACGGGCCCCGCTCCCGAAGGAGCAGGAGGACCAGCGGAAGGAACCCTCCCGTTCCCACCGAGGTGAGACGGGTCCCCGAGAAGCTCCCGAGGAAGCTTCTTAGGAGGGAGGAGGCGACCTTCTTCTTCCTCGGCTGTAAAAGTAGCCTTAGAAGTCGAAGGGGAAGAGGCGGCGGCCGACGACGATGAAGAAGATGAAGACGACGACCACGACACCTTCCTCCCCTCTTCTTCGTCAGCTTCCTCAGGACAGACGTAAGATCTGCTATCCAGGGCGGAGCCGGGGCTGCTGTAGCCGAAGCCACAGGGCCCGGACGCACCTGTACAGACAGACCAAAGTCTGGGGTAGTACCACCACGAACAGGGACGACATCAGCAGGTATGGGCATCTCAGGAACAGCAGCACGCCAGCACATCATCGGTAGGGACAGCCAGCGCAGCAACGGCAGGAACAGCCAGCGCAGCAACGGCAGGACATGCCAGCGCAGTAACTGCCATGGACAGTCCACCCAGCCCAAATCGGCAGGTACCGGGCAGGCAGCACACCGGAAAACGACAGGAAGTTGGAGCAGCAGCCAGCAACATCCTGGTACCGGCGGCAGGTCCAGGGGCGAGTTCTAGGGCAGCGGAAGTGTGGTCGCTGCAGCGCGGCAACCACGAGCGGCGGCGGCACGCCCCCCTTCTCGGTACGGCGAACGGCACTTCACAGCGGCTGTAGGCAAGACTGTTACCACGTGAGGCGAGTACACCAGGTGAGGAGGGACGTCGTCACCTGGTTGCGTGGTCACCACTCCATGGGTGACCGCAGTAGGCCCAGACATAGAACCGCAGCCCCTGGACACCAGCACGCTCTGCAATTGGAAGGACGCCCATACCTCACCAAGGTCCACTCTCGTGGCAGTAGCACCTGCGGAAATAATAGTAGTAGCGATTAATGGGGGGGAAATCCCCTCGTGCGGGGGTTTGATCCCTCCCTAACGAGTGGAAGCGCCCCTAATACAATTGTACATCGGGCACCGAGCGCCCTCCCCCGCGCCTCGACGGATCGGGCGGAGAGAAGAACTCCGATCCCCCCCAAACCCTCCCCCCCCCCCTAAGGGAAGAGCCATCTGTGGGAACTGAGCGGGGGGGGGGTGGGGGGGGGGGTCTCGTTCCCCACCCCCCGCACAGTACCCATGTACCCAACAACAAATAAGAGCCCTAGAGCAATCGTGCCATCGGCACGAATACAAGGCATAAGGATCAATTCCCTGACTGAGCGAAGCATTGACAACCAAATAATATTGATGCAATCAATAATAAGGAACAAAATGAAAATGCATCTTGTAAACGATTCACTTCACAAAGAATAAGGGCTCGGATCGAGCGCATTCGCGCCCTCGGCACCGAGCGCAAGGGTGAAAGGTTTCATTCCTTACCTTTATGGTTTATCAAGGTTTCTGGAAACCTTGATCCATAATGAATTGATGCAATCAAGAAATATATGAAATGAAAAGACTACTGCGCTTGCGATTTCACTTCATACAAATAAAAAAGGGGAAGGATCAATTCCCGTGAATAGCGGAACATTGATCCCAGTCAACAATGCAATCTCAATAAAAAAATGAAAATGAAAAAGAACTGCACTTGCGATTTCACTTCATTCAAAAATAAAAAACGGGGGAAGGATCAATCTCCGGTAAGCTCGGTAAACTGATCCAAAATGAGTATTGCTACAATAAAAATAATATATGATGAAAAAAAAGAATACTGTACTTGCGATTCCACTTTCATACTGAATAAGTTTCCGTGTCGAGCGCATTCGTTCGGCAACGGGCATACAGGTCAAAAAAAATATAAATGAAAAGAGCACTTACTTACGATTTTCATCTACACATTTCCAACCCAATATACGCTCGGAGCGAGCGCTCCCGCCCTCGGCACCGAGCATACCCAATCCGAGGATCATTCTGGGAAAATGAATTCCCGCAATTACGCCCTTCAGTCCCGGCACTCGGGTAATCGGAGGGCGTTGTGAACCAAGATCCTTTAATTCACAATTGAATTCAATGAAATGATTGTACTTACAATTCAGTTTCATAGATACATAGAAAAAGAAAAACACAATTATGCGAAAGCAACGACGATGAAGCGGGCAGAGAGCGATGATACACGTCCACACGCCAGCAGGCCGAAAGCAAAAGTGATTTGTTTTACCTCCCAGTCGCGCGCTGCGCGCCTGTCGGACAAGCAGTTAACTACCGAACCCCTTGTTCGAAAGCTTACGACCTATCCAGCTGCCGCTAGTACCTTCCTATTGTAAAAGGACCGAAGGTTTGTATGCCGTGTCGGAACAAACGCAATTGTAAGTTCAAACCTTTACAGTCCAGTAATATTCAATCATTTATCTTCATTTTGAAACAAATTTGAAGTCTCTAGCACAATATTTCGATTTATGGTGAATTTTTTATAAAAACTTTTTCCTTCCCTCTGCGCGCGGATTCTCCGCCGCAAATCTCCTAAATGCTTATGTTACATTCTCGTAATATTTGTTCCGTTTCATATTAGCCATTTTATAGAGTTTTATATATGAAAATGTGTGCAATTTCATGTAGAGTCAACAAAAATAATTGAAGGTCGTAGCTTTTCTTATTTTTGAAATATTTGCATATAAATCACGATGAATAGAAAAAAATCGACGTTCGGTCAACTTTGACTCAACCGAAATGGTCGAAAAAAGCAATTATAAGATAAAACTCTTACAGTCTAGTAATATTCAATCATTTATCTTCATTTTGAAATAAATACGAAGTCTCTAGCACAATATTTCGATTTATGGTGAATTTTTGAAAAAACTTTTTCCTTTCCTCCGCACGAGGATTCTCTGCCGCAAATCTCCGAAATGCTTACTTCACATTCTTGTAATATTTGCTGTTCTATTAGCCATTTTCATAAGTTTTAAATATGAAAATGTGTGCAATTTCATGTAGAATCAACAAAAATAATTGAAGGTCGTAGCTTTCCTTATTTTTGAAATATTTGCATATAAATCACGATGAATAGAAAAAAATCGACGTTTGGTCAACTTTGACTCGACCGAAATGGTCGAAAAATGACAATTTGTCGAAAATTGCATTTTTCCTAACTATACAAACCTGAGGTCCTTTAACAATAGGAAGTAGCTAGCGCAGCTGGAACGGTCGTAGCTTCGAACAAGGGGAGAACGGTAGTTAACTGCTTGTCCGATCGTCGCGCGGCTGGGAGGTAAACAAATCACTTTTGCTTTTGGCCCATGCAAAATACGCAGAGTGAGGGGTGGCATGAGGAGGGACTTTATGTTAAGGACCTCAGGTTTGTATAGTTAGGAAAAATGCAATTTTCGACAAATTGTCATTTGTTCCGATACGTAATACAAACCATCGTCCTTTAACAATAGGAAAGACTCACTTCTTGGGGTGGGTGGAATCTGAGTCTTTTGATGAACAGACTGGTGTTCGTCCATCCCTGGAATGCCTCCCTGGTCGTAAGAGCGAGGGAGGGATCCAAGCCTCTGTCCGATTGATCGGGGTGTGCACCGCAGGATCAATGGTCAGACCTCTGGGCCGAGTACTAAGAGAGAGGCAAGCGTATCTCTTCGTACCAGCATTGTAAGACTTTTTCCTTACATGAGCAAATGTAAAGTAATGGGTTTGTCTCATGTTGGCATCCACTTTCTCCCCCTTGTTGGAGAAAGTGGTGGATATTTACTCCTATCTCTAGTTAAAGAGATCGGTGGAGCTCTGTTGAATAGCTTACCTGCATCGGACTCCTTTCCAGCAAGGTAACGACCGTATCCCTCTGCCCACAGGTAGAGGTAGAAAAGATTGTGAAGAGAAGCCAGTCACTCTCTCATTCACAGCATTCATTTCTCCCAGTCATACCAGGAATCGATGCTGTTCTGCCTGCTCTGGGTGCTGGGTAAGCATTACAACGTGTTGAGCAGCCACCACAGGTCCCAAGGAAAAGGTATCCAAGGACTTGTGGGCAATATCCCGAAGGTAGAAGGACGTGAAGGTGGTCTGGTTGGCCCAGACACCTGCCTTCAGGACCTGCGCCCACGGAGAAGTTCTTACGGAACGCTAAGGAGGGTGCCGATACCTCTGACTTTCGTGGGCTCTCGTGACGGAGCGTACGGTATGTCGTCGCTACCATCAGCTTCGTACGCTCTCCTGATGCACCTCACGTAGCCAGTAAAGAAAGCGTGTTCTTGGAGACTTCTTTCTTGGTGACCCCAGTGCTAACGAAGAGGCGTCGACACTCAGGCCTGAGAATGTCGAGTTTCTCTTCAGATAGCGCCGTAGCGCCCTCACAGGACAAAGCAGCATCTCATCCGCATCGTTATCTGTAAAGTCCAGCAGGAGGGGATCGTGAAAGACTCGAACCTGTCGTCAGGGATCGACGGATTCTGATTTCTTAGCTACGAAGTTCGGGACGAAATCGAGCGTCACAGATCCCCAGCCTCTGGTATGTTTCACATCATAAGAAAGGCCATGTAGTTCCCCTACTCTCTTCGCCGATGCCAGGGCCAGCAAGAAGAGGGTCTTGAGGGTCAGATCCCTGTCTGACGACTCTCGGAGTGGCTCGAACGGTGTTCGAGTCAGACTCCTAAGGACGAGAGTCACGTCCCACGCAGGGGGCCTGAGTTCCCTGGGTGGGCAAGACCTTTCGAAGCTCCTCATTAGCAAGGATATCTCGAACGAATTCGTGATGTCCAGTCCCTCAGTTTTAGGACGAGAGCCAGAGCGGCTCTATATCCCTTGACTGTGGGTACTGAGAGGAGCTTCTCTCGGCGAAGAAACACGAGGAAATCCGCTAACCTGCTGAAGATGGCTCTGAGAGGAGACAAACCCTGTCTACGACACCAACCACAGAAGACGGCCCACTTCCCCTGGTATACAGCTGCAGAGGACTGTCTGACGTGTCCAGCCATCTCTGTTGCTGCGCTACGAGAAAAGCCTCTCGTTCGCAAGAGATGGTGGATAACAGCCAGCCGTGAAGTTGAAGGGACTGGACTGCGCGGTGGTACCGTTCTACGTGTGGCTGGGCTAGAAGGTTGTGCCAGTTGGGTAGCTCTCTCTCGGTGCGTCTGCAAGAAGAGCCAGCAGGTCCGCCGGATACCAAACGGCTTGCGGCCGTTTGGGAGCCACCAGATCATTCTGAGATTGGGAGTGACCAGCGCTCGACTGATCACTTTCCGAATCAGACAGAAGGGAGGAAAGGTGTAAGCGAAGAGGTTGTCCCAGGGGTGTTGGAGAGGCGTCCTCTGCAGCTGCCCATGGGTCGGCACGGCCGAGAAGAACACCTGTATCTTCCTGTTGTGCCGGGTGGCGAACAGGTCTACGACGGTCGCCCCCACAGGTTGAAGAGCCTTTCCGCCACATCTTGGTGTAGAGACCATTCGGTCCCTATCACCTGATCCCGACGGCTGAGCTTGTCTGCTACTACATTCTTCTTGCCTGGAATGTAGCGTGCTGACAGCTCTATCGAGTGAGCCGTGGCCCACTCGTGCACCTGCACCGTCACTGATGGAGCGGAAGAGACACTAGCCCCCCCTGCTTGTTGACATATGCCACTACTGTGGTGTTGTCGCACATCAACACCACTGAGTGTCCCACCAAGCGGTCCCGAAACTCTTGGAGAGCGTTGAACGCCGCCTTGAGTTCCAGGACATTGATGTGAAGGTGCTTCTCGTGATGGTCCCACACACCTGCAGTCAGCAACTCCTCCAGGTGTGCGCCCCATCCCTCGGTCGATGCGTCTGAGAACAGAAGCATCTCCGGGGGGGGAGTGCGTATGGGCACTCCTCTTAAGAGGTTCTTGTCGTCGAGCCACCAGGCTAGGTCCTGCCTCACCTTGTCCGTGATAGCCACGGGAAAGTAAGGAGGATCCTTGGCCTGGGACCAACTCTCCCTTAGCCTCCACTGGAGAGACCGCAGGTGAAGACGCCCGTGAGGGACTAGCTTCTCGAGTGACGACAGATGGCCGATCACGACTTGCCATTGCTGTGCTGCCTGTTCCTGCCGCGACAGGAACCGGCCGGCTGCCTCCCTGAATTTGCTGATACGCAAGTCTGCGGGAAAGACTTGCCCTGCTACCGTATCTATCAGCATACCCAGGTACTTCATCTTCTGCTTGGGTTCGAGATCTGACTTCTCGTAGTTTATCACGATCCCCAGATCGCGACAAAACTTGAGGAGTCGATCTCTGTCCTGTAGCAACTGCGAGCGGGAGCTCGCCAGGACCAGCCAATCGTCGAGATATCCTCAGAAGACGTATCCCGTTCGAATGGCCCAAGCCGACACCAGAGTGAACACTCGCGTGAAACACCTGTGGGGCGTTGAGAGACCGAAACAACAAAGTGCCCTGAATTGGTACACCGTCCCGTCGAAGATGAAGCGGAGGTACTTTCTGGAGGACTGATGGATGGGTATTTGAAAATACGCGTCCTTCAGGTCCACCGAAAGCATGAAATCGTTCCCCCTGATCGAGTCGAGCACTGAGCGTGCCGACTCCATCGTGAACCGCGTCGTGCGAACGAAGCGTTCAGGGGAGAGAGGTCTATCACCGGGCGCCAGCCCCCCGATGCCTTCTCCACTAGGAAGAGGCGGCTGTAAAAGCCTGGTGATTGGTCCTCCACGATTTCTACAGCTCGTTTCGCCAGCATGGTCTTGATCTCCTGTCGAAGAGCGTTGTCCTTTGCTGATCCCCGGACATAGGTCTGTAGATGGACCGGTTTGGAGATGAGGGGGGGTGGGCCGAGACTCGAAGGGTAGTAGATATCACCCTCCCGAAGGACGTCTACTATCCAGTTCTCGGCGCCGTAGCGCTGCCAAAGTCGCCCAATGGCTCGCCAGGCACCCCCCCACTTCCGGCAGCAGGTGAGGGGGAACGCCGTCCCTAGCGTTTCCCTCCTCGTTTCGACTTCTTCCCAACACCTCCTCGGGGAAAGGAGGGCTGGGGAGGAGGGCTGGTTGCGGCTCCTCTCGCAGAAGTCGAAACAACTGGAGTCTTCACACGGGGTTTGGACGGTGCAACCGTCTTCGCCGCCGTGGAAGCGCTAGCCAAGCTCTTTGGTTTGGCCGCAGTTACTCGAGGTTGCCCAGAAACCTTCGAGACTGCCTGGTGGACTAAGCGGTCTCTCGTCAGTGCGCCGCCGTTCCACCTGCAGCGTCCACCATCTCTCCAGGAAAGAGAGCTGGGGAACTCCTAAGAGGTCCATTTCTTAGCCCGAGTGCCGCCTCACGCCCAGCCCCCTTGGTCACTCGGGTAAGGACTGCGTCCCTACGCCGAAGAACCAAGTTGGCCCACAGGTTAGCAGTCTGATGGGCGAGTAAGAGATTGCTCTTCCTCCAGACTGGCACAGTCTCCTGAAGGAAGCGTCGTCTTCGAGAGCAGAACTCCCGGAGCCGGCCGCCACCTTGGATATTGTGAGGGACCACAAATCCAACCAGGAAACTGCCTGGAATGCTGCCATAGCGGTAGCTTCCAGGGCAAGTGCCTCCTGCTGCGAGAACCATAGGTTCTCCGACAGGAGCTGCTGCAGGGACACACCTGGAGTCAGCCTCGCTAAACTCCGGGTTAACCTGTTTCGGCAGTATCGGGTCTTCTGATGGCACGTAAGAAACGCCTCTGCCGCTGTAGAGGAGGAGAAGCAGCTTAGAGGACCGTCCGGATTTTAGCGAGTCCTCCCGTCCTGAGACGAGATTCTCCACCTGATCCAGGACTGAGTCCGCAAGCTCTGATCGTGGCAACCCCATCATCATTTTGGGCTCCCTCTTGGGACCCCAAAATGATCGAGCCGGGACGTGGGCTCTGATGGTGGTAGCGGCGATCCTTCCGCGAGGCCATTATGCAGACGCATCAGCTTAATGACTTTCCGCGAAGTTCCTCTGTATCTCGGGCGTCACAGCGTCCTGTGGAGTCGGACCGTCAGTCCCTCCAACAAGAGCATATCCCTCGATACTCCTCCTTCAGAAGGAGGAACAGCGACAGACCCCTGACGGTCGCCTCCAAACTACTTGCGCGTACGTCCTGGTCGGTCCTAAGACCGTGCCTGAGCCGTACGGCGTCATAGCTGGGTCACGAGCGGCGCACCTCTCGTGATCGCTCCTTGGTACCTCGCTCCTCCCGGTATAGCCCGAGGAGGTTGAAGGTACAGGAGAGGCAGACCTGACGCTCCCCCCGCGCTCGCTGCAGGACCAGCGTGCGTAGAGGGCTGCTGCCGATCGTCAAACCCGCGGTTGACGGTCTAGCAGCAGGCCTAGCGTCGCCGCTCGCCTGGGGCGATTGGCTCGGCGAGAACGTCGAGACCGCTCTCTAGCGTCAGGCGAGCTGCCGCTGGTCACCGTCTCCGCCCGGTCCCATCGGGAGCGGCGGACGGGTGACCTGCTAGGCTCCCTTTCGCGTCGAGACCGGCCAGCGTCCTCTCGGCGCGTCAAACCGCGGTGTACTAGCCGTGGCTGGTCCCGGCGGCCGTGGGACTCCTTCCTCGCCTCAACCCGTGGCCGGTCAGTGACCGTCACGTCAGCCCGAGCAGCCGGCTGGTCGCTGCGAGAGCGTCCAGTGGCCTGGCGAGAGTCGTGTGCACGACTCTCGCCAGTCTTCTGCTCCGTGCCGCTGTCTTGACGGCGAGCGAGCTCGGTCGTCGAAAACTTTGGCTGGACGGTCCTCTTTAGAAGAGCGTCCACTCGGTGCTTCTCGCGAACGAGAAGCAGCCGAGACGGAACCTGGCTTAGCGGCAGAACCACTAGTACCAGGTGAGGACGCACCAGCCGAAGCTGATGCACCTCTGGTCCCCGTCGACTTCTTCTTTGCAGAAGAAGCGACGGGCCCCGCACCCGAAGGAACAGGAGGACCAGCAGAAGAGCTCCCCAGCTCGCCTGAGCGAGCCGGGCCCTTAGAAGATCCCGAAGGAGTCTTCTTAGGGGGGAGGAGGCAACCTTCTTCTTCTTCGGCTGTTTGGCCTTAGAAGTCGAAGGGGAAGGAGAGGCAGCAGACGACGAAGAAGACGATGAAGAATACGATGACGACACCTTCTTCCTCTTCCTCTTCTTCTTCGCCAGGCTCCGCAGGACAGACGGCAGTCTTCCATCCAGGAGGAGACCGGGCAGTTGCCGAAGCAACAGGGCCCGACTGCACCTGTCCGGAAGGACCTGAGACTGTTACAGCAACACCAGCAGCGGGAACGGCAGGAACAGGTCCGGGAACAGCAGGAACAACAGGAACATCTGAAAAAAATTGAATGTGTACCTGAAAATGAAATGGAAAGAGTCGCTGGAGCGGCCACAGGTACGGCAGGCACGGCAGGTACTAAGGGAGAGCCAGGCGTCCTGTCGACAGTCACCGACATCCGTGGCACTGGCGGCAGGTCCATGGGGTACTCTTGGGGCAGCGGAAGTCCGGGGTCGGCAAAGGAAAAAATCCAGGTGGTGGTGGCATCGTCCTCTTTGGAACGGCGGCAATAGGTTTTTGTACTGCCACCGTGGGTGTCACCGACATTATGTGAGGCGTATATACAAGATGTGGTGGCATCTCATACGCAGGGGTAGTTAATGTGGTCGTCGTGGTGGTCACCGCACCATGAGTGACCACGGCCGACCCCGCCAACCGCTGTATCAACCCTTGGATGCTGGGCACTCCCTGCAGTCCCAGCGACTCCCACACCTGTCCCAAGTCGTCCTTCGCTGCTGGCACACCTGCGGAAAGCGACGAGTCGGGTTAATAGGAGGGCTTCCCCGCGCCTGGGGGGCGAAATTCCCCCCCCAGAGCGGACAGAAGACCCCGAATACAACTGTACGTCCGGGTAGCGGGCGCCCTCCTCCACACTCGACGGATCGAGAGAGGAAAAGGACTCCGCTAACACCCCCCGCAGGGGAAGGCGCAAACCGTGGGGGCTGGCCGGGGGAGGCAGGAAAGAGGACGAAGTGGTCCGTCACCAAAGGAGTCACTGGACTTTCCGATGACTTCCTTCGGCCGGCCTAAGTCTCTTCCTGCCCTCGTACAGACACCCACTGCGCCTCGGACCAATTCATACAAAAACCATACATGGCTCGTTACGAGAGCACTCTCGCCCTCGACAACGAGTACAAACCTCGTGGGGGTCCACCTCCACAAAGGACCTGAACCCCCCACATTTACGTCCCTCCAGCCCGGGACACACTCTACGGGCGACTGGAGGGCGCGGTGAAATTTCAATTTCCTCTGATTCACTCATTGTAATCAATTGAAATAGAGAAAAAAGTACTTTACTATCCACTCTGATACACAGAAATAGAAACCAAATACTCAAGAATTGAAGCAAACGACAAGCGGGCAGAGCGATGGCGAACACGGTCCTTCCACACACGGCCGAAAGCAAAAGTGGTTTGTTTACCTCCCAGTCGCGCGGCGCGCGACGATCGGACAAGCAGTTAACTACCGTTCTCCCTTGTTCGAGCTTACGACCGTTCCAGCTGCCGCTAGCTACTTCCTATTGTTAAAGGACCGATGGTTTGTATTACGTATCGGAACAAAAAACCAATTATAAGATAAAACTCTTACAGTCTAGTAATATTCAATCATTTATCTTCAATATGAAACAAATTCGAAATCTCTAGCACAATATTTCGATTTATGGTGAATTTTGGATAAAAACTTTTTCCTTCCCTCCGCGCGCGGATTCTCCGCTGCAAATCTCCGAAATGCTTACTTCACATTCTCATATTTGCTCCATTTCATAGAGTTTTATATATGAAAATATGAGCAATTTCATGTAGAATACAACAAAAATAATTGAAGGTCGTAGCTTTTCTCATTTTCGAAATATTTGCATATAAATCACGATAAATAGAACAAAATCGATGTTCGGTCAATTTGACTACCGAAATGGTCAAAAAACGCAATTATATGCTAAAACTCTTACAGTATAGTAATATTCAGTCATTAATCTTCATTTTGAAACAAATTCGAAGTCTCTAGCACAATATTTCGATTTATGGTGAATTTTTGGGAAAAAAATTTTGTTTCCTTCCCTCCGCACGTGGATTCTGCGCCGCAAATCTCCGAAATGCTTACTTCGCATTCTCGTAATATTTACTCCGTTTCATATTAGCCGTTTTATAGTTTTATTTATAAAAGTGTGCGCAATTTCATGTAAAATACAAAAAAAAATTATTGAAGGTCGTAGCTTTTCTTATTTTTGAAATATTTGCATATAAATCATGATAAATAAAAAAAATAGACTTTCGGTCAACTTTAACTCGACCGAAATGGTTGAAAAATGCAATTGTAAGCTGAAACTCTTACAGTCTAGTGATATTCAATCATTTATCTTCATTTTGAAACAAATTGTAAGTCTCTAGAACAACATTTCGATTTATGGTGAATATTTGAAAAAAACATTTTTTTGCGTCCACGCGTTACGAATTCATGCATCATTTTGTGATAATATTTTCTCTGTGTTGCTTTGATCATTTTACAATGTGTTATATACCAAAATGATTGCAATTTAGTGTACAATACAACTAAATAAATTAACTCGTTAGCTTTAACCATTTTGCTCACAGCGCGATTTGTATAGTACAATTATATTTGAAATTTTTTTTCGCGCTGTCATATATCCCAATATTTATATATGATACTTATATTTTTTTCATTTCTGATGGTTGCATACTAAACTTCAGGCAATGACAAAAAAAGGAGCCAAAAATGAACTCTTAATCTTGAAAACTAAGAAGCATCCTGTGATTTTTTTTAAAAAACACTTTTTCCGCTTCGGCGCTCACTCCCGAACCCCGCCAGCATATGGGAGATGATTTTTAAAATACCGCTTCGGTGTTTAAGGGTTAAACATAAACTCAGTTGGCTACAGTACTTGAGATTCTGAAACCTTCATCGACCAATTTTTTTTGGCAAAATTTAGTAGGTAATTTTAACTCTGTTTTTGTCATTTCCAATTTCTGAACATACTGAAACAGTAGTACAGGTATTCATCTTCTACATACATTTACTTCAAAACAAGTTTTATGCATACTATGAAAAGAAAATTTGCCGTGAGCAAATACAAGAAACACTGCTTTGTTCATAATCTATTATTGTATGCTTTGATGCTTTGTCACAAACAAATTTTGGGAAGCCCAAAATCTCAGGGTTAATTAATAAAAAAATATATATCATCACTGTTCTATAACACATCATAACCTTTTCAAATTTCTTGCAACTGAATCATAAGGTTATGCAGTGACAAGCGTATCCAGAAAAGTGCGAACAATTTGAGAAGCAAACCTGCAACATCTGAGTGGCAATCCATGACACTAACCACTATATATTACACATTATTATTGTGCTACTAAAACAGTTTCATATGCCCTCCACACATAGCTCCACATAAAATACATATCAAAAGAACTACGGGCAAAAGTATAATCCTCTGAATATCTATTCTTTACATAAAAATTTACCTATACTCTGTTTTTTTCCATCTGTCCATCCGGCTGTGGTTCATGCGTATGGTAACACTGCTTCCCGGGCTGTAGATAATTACATTCAGCTTACATTCAACAATAATAATAATATCCTATTTCGAATATTACTGGTGCAATTAGCATACAGTAATTTATTAAAACACTTTTCAGTTGCAAATGTACACCCAGATACCCTTTTATTTACCTAAAACTTACACATAGCGTAACTATTTAAAGCCCGGGACGCAGTGTTACCACGCGAAAACACCACAGGCGGATGGACAGATGGAAAAAAACAGAGTATAGATGCATGATATTCCTTAAGATCATTAAAATGGAATTGAGTACATTAAGTCAAAACAGAGTAAATGTACAGGTTCCCCATGAGTTGAATTACGCTAATGACAGTCCTTTCTTAAAGCCAAATTAAATTATAAAAAGCCAAAGGGTGAATATAAAGTTCTGTCCTTCCATGCAAACATTAGCAAACCTGTAGAACTGTGACTGAATTTCATATATACACACGGTCTATCTCCAGTTCTGTCATTTTGTGTTCCATCATTTTTTATTTTACAAAGATTTTTCTTAAAAATAATAGGAAAAATTAAAAAGTTGATATGAATCATTTTAGACAATTTTAAGTCAGTCAACAACAAAATGTTATATAGCTATACATATATAGAGATCACTAAAGATGCTAAATAACATAAAAACAAATTTAACAATATACATATATAATAAAGTAATAATTATGCAATAATGTACAGCATAAAATAAATAGAAAAAAGTTGTTGTATTTACATGAAGTTTGGTTGTATTGAATGAAAAAATTAATAAAAAATACAAGTGTGCAGTAATGTATTGTATAAAACAAAACCACAATAGGCTTAAGATTGTCATAGTACATGATGTTTAACAGTAATGGTTCTTGACAGTGTATTCACAAGTGTTTGCATACATGTTATTCAGTGTTTCACTTGAACTGAATTTGTGCCTTTAATATTTGTCTCATGGCTCCAAAAACAATTCTTGATGACGGTGCTACTGTTGGAAAATAAGGTAACGATGATAAAATGCCATGAAAAGAGGGGAAAGATTGCACCTTGTGATTTCCGGGGAGGTGGACCCCAATGCTGAATGCTTTCCTCAGATTATAGGGGTAATGCTCCTTATATGATTGTTTCAGCTGAAAAGAAGAGTAACGGAGTTCAGGCCACTCTTGACTAGTTCTTGTAGCAATATGCAAATCCAAAAGATGTTCAGCCAACATCATCAATGTAGTCCTCCTCCTCCTCTTGGCATCACCTGTCAGGTACAGTACAGTATAGTATGACAAATGTTTAACTAATTTGTATTTTCCATAACTTACAAACCTGAGGTCTTAACATTAGGATAAATACTCAGCGGCAGCTGGAAACCGGTAAAGTTTAAAATAATTGTGTATGCAAGGGACTATTGGCATCTGTGCTTGGTCACGAGACATGTGGAGCCACCCACATACCCCTCATTAACTCGTGACCCCGTTAGTTATTCTTCCAAACCAGGTTAGTTGATAGAGGCGGGCCTTTGTATGTTAAGACCTCAGGTTTATAAGCTATGAAAAATACAAATTAGTTACAAATTTGTCATTTGTTCAAATACGAAACAAACCTTCGGTCTTAAAATTAGGATAGACTTACTCTTGGTGGGAGGTAAGTATTATTAACCAACTGGGAGTTTGCCATCTTTGATCAGTTTTCTGAATACTAGAATTCTACGAAACAACTGACCAGTATTTCCGAATCTCTAAGACATATATGAATATCATAGAGTCAGACTTCTGGGTTTTACACAATGTCATAGTTCATTGCTTCCGAGGAAGATAAGATCTGTTCACCTAACAAACCAATTCATCCACTCATGTAGGTTTGTTATCATTCCTCTCCCCCTTGCTAAAGAGAGGAATGTCCTGCTACTGATAGGTATCTTACTGATACTAACCCTAACAGTATGGCCACTTCACTCACCTGTATCTTGTCCGTGCCAGCTTATGATGGTACTCCCTTCTTACTGCCCTAAGTAAAGAAGGAGAAAGAAATTTGAAAAGGAAGGAGGCCAGTTAACTCCTCCATTTCCCATTCATACCATCATCTTAGACAAGATACCAACTGACCCGCCAGGGGTACTGGATGAGTTACACCATTTGTTGAGCAGCCACCAAAGGACCCAAGGAAATTGTGTCCAAGGACCTCTGGGCGACCTTATAAATATACAGGAAATTGAAAGTGGGTTTTCATAACAAAGAACCCCCTCTCAAATTTCAATGAACAGATAGACACCTCCTTAGCATTGCTCAATTTTGAGCTTCGATACCGTCACAGACCAACCGTCACGATCATTTTAACAGATATGTTCTTAAATGCCAGACGGCCCATATTCCTCTGAGGACCTACTCTTCTGTATAACCTCATTGGTACAACTTGACAAACAAGGAGTAGGCTTGACCGATCGCCTCTGTTTGGCCTGTTCCTTTCCGTCTACCACCTTTATATTCTAGGTAACATAGTCCTTTCTATAACCACAGAGTACTTTGACAAGTCAAAGCCGGCCCTGCTGAAGGTCTCTCACACATACTCACACCGTACTGAGCATGACTAAGAAAAGTATCTGTCATCATGACCTGTGCTGCATTGACTCCTTATCCCGGATTCCGGGGCAAATTGGAACTGATGTTCCTAACTACTTTTGAGTCAACATCAAAACCCTGGTTATTGAGTACTCCCACTCTACCAAGGTCAGAGGAAGACCCCCTTCCACGGTCAGTTTCTGTAATTACATGTAAACATGTAATTACAGAGATTCTTCCCTCTGTTCTCACAACCTCTCCACCAGATCATTGTCTACTGACCGAATGCCTTTAATGGACAGAAACTCCTCTATACAGGCAGTCACGGCCAAAGAGTCATTCAGTATATGTGAGCTAACGACCTTTGGAGTCATGTTACGTCCGAGGTGACACTCTACACCCAAAAACCTAGAACTATTAGTTCGAAAGAAGGATACTGGTCAACCTCCAGACCTTGAGATATTAATTCTACCTATCGGTGGTGCCTCTTCCCCACACGAACCTGGTAGCGATGATTGTGCTACGATAAACTTTATCAGTCACTCATCCTGGGTCCTTCTTAATTACTGGAACCCATCCTTCTGTTCGGGACATGGCGGAACAGGTAGAACCTAGAGTTTGCGTAACCTCCAGGTTGTTCCCAGTATCGCAAATGGAATCCTCAGGCTCCTCGAAGGGTGAAACCCCTAAGACAGCTATTACATGGTTTTTCCATTATACAAGTTCCTATCTGGACGAGTGGTTTGCGCACTCCTCTGCCAAACCGGTGGTCCGAGGTCCTACTCCCATCTCAGCCAATGCGGAATCAGAGAAACTTTTTCTGGTGATAGAAAATAATTTGTTAACAGGATATGGCTCATTTTTCCACAAGTAATGTTAGTTCCCAACCACGAAACACCTTATGTGGTGACCTGTTGTTACAATATACGGGCATATGTTCAATATGCTACCCTCCAAAGGGAAATCCTATATTGCCAGAAACCATCATGGTGCTATTCTCGAGTAACCTAGCTCAGAATTGTACCCAACGTCACTTCATCCTACCTCACTCTCGAAGAATGGGAAACTCCCCACTTTCTCCTTCCAGATATGATGAGGTTCTAATGCCTTGCTCTAGCCAACTGAAGCTCGAACCCTCTATGTTAGGTTCATGAGTTCAATATAGGAACTAGACAAGTATGGAAGAGACCCATTTGCAGATTCCAGGTTAACCTAGCCAACAACCACTTGGACTAGTCTACGTAGGTATAGTCAATTAAGAATTGACTAACTTATTTTAAGTTGGCAAGACCAGGTTGACCCTGGCTTGATTAGGTTAGGCTATGTTAACCCTTCCAAATAGGCTAGGACCCTGGTTTGGTTAGGTTAGGCTATGTTAACCCTTCCAATTAGTCTAGGACCCTGGTTTGGTTAGATTAGGCTATGTTAACAGTTCCAATTATGCTAGGCTAACTCCTCCATCACTTAGGGTAGGTGAAGTCCATCCGAGATGTACTCTTAACTAGGCTAGGCTAGTACAGGCAGTCCCCGGGTTACGACGGGGGTTCCGTTCTTGAGACGCGTCGTAAGCCGAAAATCGTCGTAAGCCGGAACGACGCTTGGAAATATGTCTTAAACTAATAAAAAGTTATAAAAACCTTACTTGTAATCCTTTGGTTACACTACATGTCGTTTCCTGTAGTTTTATGTACAACCTGGAGTTATTTTCATAAAAGAATGCTGGTTCTTGAAGGTAAAAACTATTGTAATCCTCTGGTGACACTACATTCTTGAATTTTTATGTACAACCTGGAGTGATTTTGCAAAATCTTGAGGGCTACAAGAACAGCTGATTACTATTTACGTATCATATAGACTAAGTTAAAAGTAAATGTATCTTTAAATAGGCTTATATATTAGTTATCAAACAAACATTTCCTGCCATGAGTCAAGAAGCCGTTTAATGAAACGAAAACACTTCTCTGTCCTATCCTTGTTCAGAAAATAAAACGTTACGTCAATCCCCGAGACCATTGTTGCCAAAGCGTCTCTCTCTCTCTTCTCTCTCTCTCTCTCTCTCTCTGATCAAATTACATTGGAAACACTTGACATACGATTGCCCTAATATACGAATGTTTTGAGATATAACAGAAAATTTGCGAAAATACAAGCTTTGATATACAACGAAATATTTGAGATACGATTTTGCGATGAGTGTTAGTTGTATAGGCGACCGATAAATGGCGTTCAGTCTGTTTGTTTGTTGGTGCTGCATGTTAACACGTCGTTTGTTTAGTTCGTTGTATTTGCGCCTATTTTTCGTGTTATTTTGTCTATTTTATTATTAACCATGGGTCTCAAAGCTAAAGACAAAGCAGGTGATAAGAAAAAACCCAAGAAAATGATTTCGATGGAAGCAAAACATGAAATTATAGCAAAGCATGAACGTGGCGTTCGTATCGTCGATTTGGCAAACGAGTATGGTCGAAATCCTTCTACAATATCCACGATCATCAAGCAGAAGGAAGCTATAAAAATCCCCGAGACCATTGTTGCCAAAGCGTCTCTCTCTCTCTCTCTCTCTCTCTCTCTCTCTCTCTCTCTCTCTCTCTCTGATCAAATTACGTACTGGATAATGTCTCTCTTTGGATACTTCGATTTGCCAAATATTGAGGGCTACAAGAACAGTTGATTACTTAATTTACGTATCATATAAGACTAATTAAAGTAAACGTATCTTTAAATAGCTATTATTAGTATCAACAAAACATTTTACTGGCATGAGTCAGAGGCCGTTTAACGAAACGAACACTTCTCTGTCTTAACTCGGAGCGTCGGAAGACGCCTCTCTCTCCTCTCTCCTCTCTCTCTCTCTCTCTCTCTCTCTCTCTCTCTCTCTCTCTCTCTCTCTCTGATCAAATTACTGGATAATGTCTCTCTTTGGATACTTGGGAATTTTGCGTTGTAATCTAACCAGAAACTTCGTTTTGTTATTATTACTGGAAACAAGCAATGATTTTTTCATTATTTGCGCTTTTGGACTGTTTATATGTAAACTAGTATGTATTCATTCGCTCGGAAACTAGTTCCGCATATGAGGCGTCACTAAAAAACATAGAAAAATACAACATAAAAGTGTCGAAAATCATCATAATCTCAAAATTTTTGTTGTAATCTAACCAGAAACTTATTATTAATATACTGTGCTAAACTATAAAGGATTTTTATCTATAGTGCGTTTTTTTAAAAAGCGTCGTTAAACTCGGAGCGTTGGAAGACGCCTCTCTCTCTCTCTCTCTCTCTCTCTCTCTCTCTGATCAAATTACTGGATAATGTCTCTCTTTGGATACTTGGAATTTGCGTTGTAATCTAACCAGAAACTTCGTTTTGTTATTATTACTGGAAACAAGCAATGATTTTTTCATTATTTGCGCTTTTGGACTGTTATATGTAAACTAGTATGTATTCATTCGCTCGGAAACTAGTTCCGCATATGAGGCGTCACTAAAAAACAGAAAAATACAACACATAAAAAAGTGTCGAAAATCATCATAATCTCAAAATTTTGTTGTAATCTAACCAAGAAACTTATTTTTATTAATATACTGTGCTAAACTATAAAGGATTTTTATCATAGTATGCGTTTTTTAAAAGCGTCGTTAACTCGGAGCGTCGGAAGCGTCAGCGTCGTAACCTCGGAACAAGCGTCGTAACCCAGGACGGATTTTTCCATTGAATATTTAAGAAAAAGCGTCGTAACCTCGGAACGTCGTAAGCCGGAACCGTCGTAACCCGGGGACCGCCTGTATAGACTAGCTTAATCTAGAAACTAAATGACTTAGGTTAGGGTAAAGTCGTTCAAGAACGTTTGGGATATCCATGCTAGGGTACACAACCACAACCTTCTAGGCAGAGGTGGTAAACGTGTTTCGAATGGGTAGCCTAGGCACTAGTATATGCTCGGCTATACTTATAACCTTACTAATTTGCCTAACCTAAGATAGTAAGAGCATATTCAAGCAGCGAGACCATGTTAAGTCAACAACCCACTGTTAGGCTAAGTTGACATGTACGACATGTATGTCGGAACCACCTAACCTATGAGTTAGGCTAAGCAGACCCGGCTAAGCTAAGAATAGTACTACTCAGACTAAGCTAAGATAGTAACTGCAGGTCCGAAAACTAAACCGCAACGATTAGCTGATCCAAGGCAGCACATACATACCCGAACCAGTTAGTTCGGACAGTCTACGCTAAGAGCTACTACTCAGATTAACTAAAATAGTAGCAGTACACTCGGACTGGCTGGAATAGGCTACAAATATAACCACTTGTTAGGCTAAAAGGTATGACCCAATTATCCTGGGTATAACATCTTAGGTTACAAGTGCCCTATTTAAGCTTGGCTACCTTAAGTGGCGAAAGAAAGACATTCACTTCTTCCTTCCGACTTAAGTTTCCATTCAACTTCATTAAGAAGAATGGGTCTACAGTACTTTCGAAGGAACCAAGCTTTCGATTAACTGTAACTACTTGTGTAAGAGTCAAAGCGTTTGGTCAATATTCTTATAGGAAGAAACCAGCTTATACCAACAAGTATATATAAAACATGGGAATTCTCCTTACCTGTAAAGGTTTGAAGTTTTCTGGAGTCAACCCAAGGTATGCTAATTCCCACAATTCAGGCTGCATACGATCACTAAGAGGTATCCATATCCTTCAATCAATCCGTGCATTTTATGTGTTGTAAAATGGACTCTACATGACTAGAACAAGGTAATTCATACACTTTCGTATCCTTTTTCAAACCAAACACCATGTCAATCCCCGAGGGAAGCATGCTGGCAGGTGTCTCCATGCTCCCCGAAAGGTTATTGAATTGACTAATCAAATCAATCACCTCCTTATACGAAGCCAGAAACTCTTGGTTTTCCCTTCCCTCCGGTTCTAACGCACTGTGTTCAGCCACAGGTGATGTTAATTCACTCCTACCCTCTGACAAACGTCCGGGCGCGTCATGGCCGTCCAACCATACGGCCGCGGCATCTTTGATCTTTAATGGCCACTGATGGCTCGATCCCGAATAGTCAGTAGGATCTGAGAAGGTATCTATTTGCATACGTCATGGCCGACCAACCATATGGCCACGGCATCTTTGGTCTTTAATGGCCACTGATGGCTCGATCTCGAAAAGTCAGTAGGATTTGAGAAGGTATCTATTTGCATGTGTCATGGTCATCCAACCATACGGCCTCGGCATCTTTGATCTTTAAAGCCACTGATGGCTCAATCTTGAATATATATAGACAGTAGGATTTGGGAAGATATCTGTTTGCAATCCTATATACAAATATGAGAGCAATTTTATCATATTGCATTATTCCGACACCTAGAGTCCATGGAAAACGTTTGCAAAAGCATCGGCGTATGTATCAAGTTCAACAACGGCATTGTAGTCTCTCTTAGACTTTTTGTAGTCACCACTAGCAACTCTGCGTCGGCCGCTAGCCCAGCGACCGTCGAGGCTTTTGCTCGTTCAGACTCTTGTAAATGGCTTCGTCCGATTGCTTTGAGCTTACCAGCCACTGACTTCTTGATTTTCTTGCTGATTGGGCTGTGACAGTCCTGGTTTGAAGATGAAGAAGAATTTACTCTTCTCCTCTAGTCCCGAGGATCAGTCACAAAATCCCGTATCCTCCAACACTTGACTGGTACACTCAGTGACGCCATCGAACTTAGCTATGACACCATCTAGAGGAAGAAGACGAAGAAGACGAAAAATCATGCCTTTTATTTTTGACTTACTTAGCCATTTTCACCTCTAGATCCTGTTTATTCTACATTACTGTGTGTAGCAATGAGTCAGAAAGCGTATTAGGTTCCGGAGGCAGCAAAGTAGATCAAGAATCAGTGGGCTGTGATGTCATGACTACCACCATTTGCAAGCAGTTTTGGTTATGACATCAACACGCTTGATGGAAGCATGATGCTGTTTAAGGTACTCTTGCAGCCAAGATCAAGAGACCCAACCTTCTGTGTCATTTCTACTTTACAAGGATGTGACAGTCCTGGCTCAAAGATGAAGAAGAAATTATTCTTCACCTCTTGGCACGAGGATCAGTCACAAAGTCCCTGATTCTAGCCTTTCCCAACTCTTCACAGCAGCCACACTAGACTAACTTTCCAACATTCACTTGTTCGACAATTACAACTCTTTCTTGTGCTTTCATATAATAGGGATGTAACAATCCTGGCTCGAAGATGGAGAAGAAACTTCTCCTCTTGGCTCTAGGATCAGCTACAAAGTCCCTATTCTTCCAGGATTAGCAGGAGAACGCAATGGCATCAAAGCCCGTCACCTAAGCTTGTTGACGCCTAAGCGGAAGTTTACAGAGGAAAGACTTGTGTCTTTTCCATTATGTGACTTATATCTCCTAACGCTTGTAATTTCTCTCAAAAACAATGTGCATTAAAAATCTCCAATCCAAAAGCATAGCTGTAAAGTACTCTTGTACCGCGAAATGAAAATGGAAGCATGTCTTCGTGTAGGCTGCAGCTGTGAAGTGACGTCATGGCGGTTTGCGACGTCACTGAGCATCTCGAATGCGAAGCCAGCACCTACCAGAAGTGCAAGGCTGTTGATGTTATTCTCGTAGGCATAGCAACCTGACATTAAAGGCTGCCTTGTTGCACTATCTGCTTCTTTACAGATGGCGACGCATCCGACATCCATTCAGTGCATATCAGGATAAAGGAGAGACATCCATCATGAGGGACCCTGGATGGCAGCACAACGTTATACACCAAACCAACTGTCCTTCTTGGGTTGGTTCTCCTGATAAGCCTAACGCCGACCACACACCTGCATCCTCTCTACCCACGTATCTAGAACGAAAACAAGATGGCGATGCACACCTCTCCCTGCAGGGAAAGGAGCACAATTAGTTATAATTATTTCCCAAAGCACATCCAGATATATCAAAGCTTTGGATTACAGGCAATCCATATGAATGTACGATATTCCAAAGCACAGGTAACGAATTAACTGTACCTTAAGAGTTTCTTCACCTACGACTTACTACACGATGAGTACCTCGACATCGAAACCGTCGAAGAAAATATCAGGACGTTTATCTGCTTCTTGTGATATCCAGGAAGTCTCGCAGCATGAGAAAGCTTCATGTTCACATACCCGGGAATCCCAAACAACAAATTGAAAACAACAGGGGGCAAACTTAACCGGCTTTAAAAGGACGGAGCAAAGCACGTCCACTTAAAGGCAGTAAGAAAATAACTAACGGGGTCACGAGTTAATGAGGGGTATGTGGGTGGCTCCAAATGTCTCGTGACCAAGCACAGATGCCAATAGTCCCTTGCGTACACAATTATTTTAAACTTTACCGGTTTCCAGCTGGCACTGATTATTTATCTTAATGTTAAGACCAAAGTTTTGTTTCGTATATGAACAAATAAGTATTTTGCTGTTCTTCACATTCTTTATAATAAAAATATATACATTTATTAAAAAGATAATTAAAAAAAAAGTTAAATTATCAAATGATTTATAATTCTAGCAATGTTACAGGGTTGCTTATATGAGTTTATAGGTAATTTTTTTACAGTGTTTATTCAACTTACAGTTTTTCCATTTTTGGAACAAGCTAATGATGTAAGGTGACATAACTGTATGTATAAATGCATGCAGGTATGTATTATGTATCTATGTATGTATGTAGTACAGAAAGTAAACAAAAGTAGAAGTAAAGTCAATGATGGACATACACATACAAGAGGTGTAAGGACAAATGTATTCTTATACCATCCATCATTGTGGTCACTTTTAATATCCAAAGGGTAAAATAAGTAACATTCCTTATCTGTTTACAGCATCAATAATATAAAATTATTACATAAATGAAAAACAAATACAATATATAACGTATAATGTGTAATATATGATATGTTCACAAATAGTGTACATACATAAGAAATTATACAGTACATCATAAATGCTACTGTCCTAAATAGGAATTTAACTTATGATTTTCAAGGTAATGATTGATGGCAGTGACATTATTGATTCAACTGTCAAGAGATGAAAATCAATTTTGTCTCTGCAGTACATATTCTAGTCAATTTCAGGTTCTGTACTTAAAATCAATATCAACACAACACAATGATAGCAAAGAGTTGAGCTTGTAACATGAGTCTAGTTTTGACATGTGAATTTTCAAACTATGAAATATTATACTCCAAATATCCCATTAATATCAAATTCACCTTACCTGAGGAATAATTTACACCAGGAGGCAAACTTATCCCTTGGGATAAGAAACCTAAATTACCAATTACATTATAGACTGCATTCACCTCTCACATACACAAACAAGAAAGCCTTTATCTACTGTCCAATAAGTCTATCACACTTACTAGATTTCTCTGGCAAGTACAAAATATCTTTATTATTTTCATCAGACTCAGACGAGTCTGTTAAGTAATGAAATCTGCTATGTTGACTATATAATACTGTATTATGTCAATCTTGTTAACCTCTCATGAAAAATTCAAATAAAATAAAAGGCAAGATTTAAAATGCCCTCAAAAGTTTTCATCTCCAAAGGCAATTTTCTGTTCATATAAGGTACAGAGTCACAGGAAAATGTTGAGTCAGTTAAAAGAATATTAATAAAGAGTAAAAATTAATAAGTACACAGAGGTACTGTACTATTTTATAAGATATTACTAACATTATAATTTTGAACAATACTGTAATACTGTACAGTTCCAGTCAGGAGGGAGTAAGGATGCTAGGTTAACTTAACTTTAAGCACTGTGATATTCTCTGGTAATGCTGGGGCCCCATGGGAATCCTCGCTAGGTAACCTTTGAATCTCACCACTTTACTTCACATTCATTCCCTCTCTCCTACTGAGCCTTATTCCACTCTGGGAAGATGTGACAGTCTGCATCTCATGACCCATTTTTCCACTTTTTTCATCCCCTTTCTGTGTTCTCTGAAACCGAGATGGTTTGGACACGAGATGAGAAAGGGATGAGGTCTAGTTGGTCAGAAAAGCACTAGATATGGAAGCAGCAGGATGTAAGACCCATAGGACAATCCAGGATATCACAGAGAAAGGGTATAGATGAAGACCTAGACCTAATGGGAGCTGAGGAAGAAAGAGGACAGAACAGAAAGGAGTGGAGACAATTCATTTGATGCTTAACCTCATAAAGGGATAACCTGACTAGAAATGTGCGTGATGGTGATGGGAGTGACAGAATTAGAAACAGTATTACATTATAAATGTACATCATTACATAACAAAAACATACAATATTGTTAATATTAATATAAATACCAATACTGTACTGCACTATTTTTGAAGTGCACATTATATAATCCCTACATATGTATCTAATTCTGACACACAGAGAAGCTGACTTATGTAGTGTCCCATAGAACAATCCCTCAATATATGTTGAAGTCTGTCTGTACTGTAAATTGTGCTAATTTGGAATGGTCTTTCTCTGTAAAGATCAGATAAAAATGTATAAAATACTGTACTGGGATATATATCAATAAGTAACATATAGTGGTCCCCCCGTATTCGCGGGGGATGCGTACCAGACCCCCCCCCGTGAATAGTTAGAACCCGCGAATGTTTGGAACCCCTATAAAAATGCTAAAAACAGCCTAGTATTTTGTTAGTTAAAACTCAAGAAAAACCCACTAAAAATTTTCATACTTGGTTTTTTTAATAGTTTTATCACAAAAAGTGCATTTTATGATGAAATTCATAAAAAAAACCAGGAATTTGTGGATATTTATCATAGAAAAATACCGCGAATGCACAAATTTTCCGCGAATAATGCGAGGAAACGTTCCCCAGAGAAATCCGCGAATGTGTGAGTCCGCGAATCTGGAGAACGCGAATACGGGGGGTCCACTGTACTTTGAATTGTAAATAACAATTGCCCTCATATTTTTAGTACAAAATTTATTATGCATTACTTACATTCATAAAAAAAATCATGGTATATATGCCTACCTTATTTCCTTTTTTTCACAAATTTCTTCCCTTCTTCAAGTGTACTTTGTGTATCATCATCATCTTCCATAAATGATTCAGAATCAGTTGGAGCATAGTCATCTGAACTCTCATCATTCAGGAATGGGTCATCATAATCATAATCATCAGAATCATCATTGTCATTTTGTTTCTGCTGACGAGCTGAAAAGTAATAGTACAATACTTAAATTCTTTTTCATTAATGGCCATTAACACTAACATAATGGCACACATATTAAATAAGACAAACATTCTATAACAATCTGAATGTCCCCTAAATACAAACCTTTAAATACATATGACAATCCACCATTAGCAGGTTTAAATAAATAATTTCCTTTCTATAACCTACTTGGCATTTCAGAAGACACACCAACTAAGAAATTTATAAAAAGAACCATGTAATTTCTGCCAGAATGGAGTACTCATAAATTAGGGGTCAACCTACATTTTCTTGTACATTAAAACCTCTGCTTTGATATGAAACTATTACTTATATTCCAAAAAAAATTAATTTTCTTAAATGAAAATACAAACCACTGTCTACCATCCATCAGTGTCAGGCTCAACTCATAAGAGCTAAGCCATACAACCTCCAAAAAATCCACTTCAAGTGAATCATTTTGTCAGCTACTGTACTAGTTCAACTTTCCTTTTCACATTCGCCAGTCTTTTTCTGGCAAATAATATGAAAAGGTAGTTCCCAAAGGGTAAGGGAAAAAATGTTTTAGGGACTGTTTAGAATATGCGAATCGTTGGAACCCCTATAAAAATGCTGAAAATGGCCTATTTTGGTAAGTAAAACTCAAGAAAAACCCACTTAAAATTTCTATACCTGGTTTTTAAATAGTTTTATCACAAAAAGTGCATTTTATGATGAAATTGATTAAAAAACCAGGAATTTCTGGATATTTCTCATAGAAAAATACTGCAAATAGGCAAATTTCCCTCAAATAATGGGTAATATGCTCCAGAGAGAAATCCACGAATTTGTGAGTCCACGAATCCGGAGAACGTGAATATGGGGGCCCACTGTATTCTCATTTGCTCTAAAATCAAGGTTTTTTTTTATTTACTACATTTGATTTGGAGAAATTCCAGACCTACATGGCATACTGGCAGCGTTAAACCACAGCATTACTCACCTCTATTGCTTTAGTCATGTGGTGATCAATCACCTTTTACATCTGGTGGTGGATTTTTGACCTATTTGCATTTATTGCACAGCAGAATTGTGTTTTGCATCTTGTGTACATTATTACATTTTCTCCATGCAGTCTACAGTACTAAGCCAGAGCCTGCATTTTAGCTCTATGCGATATTTAGGGTTGTAATGATCGCTAAGAAACTGGTCATCACTGGAATAAAGGTTTTTTTTTATAGAAAATTAGTTTCTCTTGATTGAAAAATTCCATTAAGGTAAGCCAATGGCATCAACTATACTTTAAAAATAATCTGCTTCACTTTTACTTTGTTTTGGTTGTTTTTTCCAGGCTGCATCTTAAAAAAAATTTCTGAACAAGAATAACATTGTTACTACCTAGAATTTAGTAACACAGGAACTCTTAGACTACAATACATGTAGATCTAACTGAATTTTCTCTATATTGATCATGAGCCCTTCCTGGAACACTGTTGCCAGGGCAGCAAGTCTCTCAGTTTCCTAACTAATAATTCCTTCCTTCCATTTCACAAAATCAAACAAGAGTAATGTATACTGGGAAGGTAGGAAACATTAACATGTGCTAAACATATGAAGCACTTTAATCATTAAAAATAAATGAACAAAAATAACTATCCTTCCTTCAAAAGAAAATATTACTCAAAAACATGAAAAGTATTGACAATAATGCAAATTCCCTACGATATGATAGAAAGGCAAGAAATAGAAGATTACATATATGTATAGTAATCTCAATAACACAAAATAAAAACAAGGTGAAGATTCATTATTCATTCCTAGCCTATGAAAACAACAAACTTACATCCAACAAACTGATGAACTATAAAAAAAAAAAAAAGAACATGAGGTACTGAGTTATTATAACAGACAATCAATTGTGGGGACAAAGTGTAAGAAAAAAGATTCATTAGCTATAAACCAAAGAATGATCTCATGGTAGCATACAAAATTACCCTACAAGAATCATATTAATTCTGAACTGTTTTAATGCTTACTTACCGATTAAGACAGTTCAGAAAACAGGACTGCTATCTGCTACAAACCTTTTCGCTTTGCTCTTCTTTGAGGCTGTGGTATTCTGCTGTGTCTATAGTCTTTGCGATGCTGAGGATTTTTGCGATAGCAATCAACTCCGTACTCACACTGAGGTCTGTCATCATCAGAAGCTTCAGGATCCGAAGAATCTTCATGGTAATCGGAATCTCCAACATGAGAAAAGTCAGCAAGATGTTTTTGGTTTTTTCTGGAGTATGCAGTAGAAAAATATGATCTCTAATGAATGTATTATGGAATTCTGATTTTAACAGTAACAAAAACATTAAAAAATATTATTAAGCTCATAATGAGTTACAATATTTAAAATATATGCACTGTAAGCGAGATTGCTTGAAAAAAAATTATTACTGATTTTCTAAAGCTTAAAACATGTATCACATAAATATGCTGTAGTGAAAGATGTTTATTAAAAAAATTAACCTTTGGGAGTGCCTGCACTTCTCTCAACACAGTTCATTTGCCAAATGACATTTCTGGCTCTGTCTAATTAACTTATCTCCCTCTGCACTTCAAAGATATCACAATCTTCAATGGTATAATTTTATTGGAAGAAGCGTAAATTTATTATAAGTATACTCAATAATTCATGATATGACCTTTATATTTTTAAAAGATTTGTTTCTCTTTTTAAAATGGTTTCTCCATGATCCAAACTTTAATGTGGATTACAAGGAGTATCATAGGTCATGTTGCCTTAATTATCCCTTAGCATTTTCTTGCTCCAATTTAACCTTATCATTTTCTGTGATAATTAACTGAATTGTGGATTCACCTTAAGGCTCAGGGGTACAACAGAAAAGCCTAAGATCTTAAACAGATAACAAAAACTTTTCAAGCATCCATTTCTAAATTAATGATACAAGTGAGAGTTGACTCTTATGTCCACTCCTTGCACTGCCCTGAAAGTAAAGCACATACAGTGGTACCTCGAGATACGAAAGGCTCAACTTACGAAAAACTCGAGATACGAAAGCTGACACGAAAAATTTTACTGCTCTACATACGAAAAGTTTTCAAGATACGAAAGGTTTCTGAAAGTCCGAGATTCGCCCGATAACAATTTTGAAACTCGCCGCGCCCCGCCATCTTAGTTCTAGTAGACTCACCACCATCCTCCTGCTCTCCCATTGGTTCCTGATGCTAGCCAAGCCATGAGATCCTTCTCTCCTATTGGACAGCATCCCTCCCATCATGCATCTTACGTGGTGGCGTGCCTTCGCTCGGCCACTTCGCACCCGAAGCTTTATCCTATGCATGCGGCATTTGTTCGGTCCAACGATTTCGTTTAGTATCGTAAATTCGTTACTGATTTAGTTGTGCTACTTTGTCGTGTTGTGAGAACCTAATTAGTATACATACTACATACGTAACTTAATTACGTACAGTACATATTAGTCATGGGTCCCAAGAAAGTTGCTGAAGTTCACAGAAAGAAGAGAATGCTTTCTATGGAGACCAAAATGGAGATAATAAAAAAGTATGAAGCTGGCTTGCGGTTGAGTGTGATCGCTAAGGAATACAGCCGAAATCCGTCGAAGATAGGCACCATCCTTAAGCAGAAGGAAGCCATCAAAGCAGCTACACCTTCCAAGTGCGAGACTATTTTGTCCAACAAGAGGAGCCATGTGCATAATGAAATGGAAAGGCTGCTTCTTGTATGGATCGAAGACAAAGAAATCGATGGCGATACGATAACCGAGACAGCAATCTGCCAGAAGGCCAGCGCTATTTTCGGCGATTTGATTGCCCAAGCCGAAGACGACGGCGGAGAGGGGACATCAACGGCAACCCCAGAGTTCAAGGCTTCTCATGGGTGGTTCGAAAAATTCCGTAAATGGACTGGCATCCATTTGGTGGTGAAGAAATTGAAATTACATAAAGTATAAAAAAGTAAAAAGAAATGTAAAAATCAAAAAAAGACAAAATAAATTTTATTTTAAGTTTTTTGTAAAGTTAAGTGTTACAGTTTTGTTAATGTGTTTTGTAAAGTTTAGTTTGTTTTTCTGACATTTTTTTATGTGTTTCGTAAAGTTAAGTGTACGTATCTGCCGTTTGTCCTCCTCCTCCTCTGCCGCCACTTTCGGAGATAGCCTCACTCGAAAGGTAATCTTCCACATTTTACATTACAGTAATAATATTTCTTGTACACTAATATACACTTTATTTACAGGTTTTGCATTTTTATTATTAAGTTACGTATTGAATGGTCCAAATTGTTGTAGTATTTCATTGTTTATAGGTCAATTTAGCTTTATTATGAAATTTACTGGGGTGTTTTTGAAGGGCTAAGAACGGATTAGCCATTTTACATGTTAAATGTGGTCCAAGGTACGAAAACCTCATGATACGAAAGGCGCCTCGGAACGGATTAATTTCGTATCTCGAGGTACTACTGTACTTAATTAATGGTAGTGCAGCACATATAGGACAAACTCCTTTGATAGGACTGTAGGCATTGCAAGAATGAAATAAACCGTAACCTAATTACTGTGGCTAGCAAAACAAAAACAACCAGCCCACCTTTGAACTCCACAGGCCAGCCATAATAAATAATTCAACCCAAGAGTTATTAAATGGATATCCATACCAATATCTCTTTAGTCCAAATATTCTACGGTGACTGATTACCTCAACAAAGTTCTCTGTACTAGCTTTGCATAGGAACCCAAGTCCTAACTATACAGTTGACCCCAAGACCTGTGGAAAACAGGAACCACAACCCCCATAAATAGCTAAGTTCCGCAAATGCTTGACACCCCTCTAAAAATGTTATAACTGTCCATTTTGATAGTTCAAACACCAAAAATCCCCTCTAAAAATGCTTGTACCCGCCAATTTTAATAGTTTTACAAATATAAAGAAACTTGCTGACCTGTAGCATTTATCTCCATATTGGCAAGGCTGTCTTGGTTTCTTCTTAAGAACACGTGATGGCAACCCTCTTGCTGCATTTGTAGTCGGAGTGATTTGTTTGTTTTTATTAGGTGTTGCTTTATTCTCTTCACTGCCAGTGGCCGATTCCTCGCCCTCATCACTCATGTCATGCTTTGTAACTGAATGATGTTGCACTGTAGTCTTGGCCTCCTTTGATGTTTTAGCTTGAGGTTCATCAGGTTCATTCCCTGAATCATATTCACTGTCTTCATCACTAATGACATGAAGTCCTTTTGTATTATTTTTTAAAGGAGAGCCTTTCTTTTTAGTAGGAGTTCTCTTTCTAGGACTTGCATCAACTTTCCTATTATTGCTGGAATGTTTGTGATTGTCTTTTTGTAAAACCTGCTGCTTCGGATGTTTACCGTTCCCACTAATGACTCCCTCTTCTCCTTTGCCTACATCGCAGCCGTTTGGATTGTTTGCATCTGTCTGCATAAAAGTGTATTATTTGGATAACAATCTACACATCAATTACCATATTGGATGGTATATAGGATCCCCTTTCCCCATAAAATGGCTAAAAACATATCACCTGGGACTTATTTGGGAAGCTGAGGTGCAGTATCTTGTAGGTCATTGGTAACCTAGACACTTTAGACTACCAGTGCATGTACCTGCCCAAATTCCATTATACTGATAACCATCATCATTACTAACATTCATTAATACCATTATGATTACTAAGCATTTTCATAATTACTGAAGCTGGATGTTCTGAGTTTGTATGCATGTTACAGTCTATTTCTGCCATAACAAGATAGAGCACATTAAGTCAATAAATATGATTTTCACAAATTTAGTATCTATGGAGTAAGGAGAAAAAGATGAATGTAGCTATTAGGTGCAGATATAAGTAGCAAAAAAAATTGTGAGCACTCAAGTCTTCAACTTGAACTTTCTCAAAACAAGGATTTTAGGATTGATGCATTTATTTTCACATGAAAATATCTTTTAGTTGATTTAAATAAACTTAAAATCATGGGGATAATGGTGGGTAACACCTGACTAACATCACAGCTCTATTGTTGCACACCAAACATTCCCAGTCATACACATGAGCCACTGCAACAAGTACTAGGTATTACCATAACAACAACAGCAGAAATACAGTGATAACAGCCTCAAGAGGGCAATTTATTTAATATTTAGCCTCTTCTTCAATGATTTCTTAGTTTTCATTTCTATTTTCTAAAAATCAAGATAACATGAAAATGAATATTCTTACCTTAGGTACAGCTACTGAAGCATCTCTGCTATTCCTAGGATTGTTTGAAGCCTTTCTTTTCGTGGAGCTTGCTTGAGTTTTGCGTCTACCACCATGAGAGGTTGTATGAACTTCATTTTCTTTTCCTGGTGGTAACTTTTTCACCACTTCTGTACTTTTCAGCCAAGCAGGTAAATCTCTTCTTTTACTTGACACAGCTTCCTGGAGTTCCTGTAATATTTGACCAGAGAAAATAAAAAAGGAAAGTAAAATTCAAATGGCCCCCAAGAAAACAAGGGGGCAATACAACAAAAAACTTTTTTTTACCAAATACAAAACACAATTCAGATAGTTTACTAACTTAATATTGAACCGGTAAATAGTTTGTCAATCTTGTAAGCAAAAGTGTGCACTTTTAAATAAACAGTTTTTATATCAATAACCAGCCTAGCCTTGGAATTCATGGGCTATATCTAAGAGGTATACCTATCCTCGAGATATTAGCATGAGTAGCCATGCTGATAACTCACATCTAGCCATTATAAGGGGGTTGACAATCACACTACAACTCCCACCGTTAGATTCTCATATGAACCTTAATCCCTAATATGAAAACAGAAATATAGGTGATTAAAGCACCAAAAAATGTACTGCAGGACATTTAGCTTCAAACTGGGCAAAGAGATTACAGTGGTTCATCAAGAGCCTTTATGCCAATGAAATTGCTTCAACACAAAATACAGATAGTATTCCAACTGAAGTCATGTGACTTCTATGAGGCCATCACTTCTTGAGAGGGCCAATTAATCAAGACAATTTTTTCTTAAGTGAAAAGCCCAAACTTGTACTCAACATGACTCTTGACCTAAAATCTGAATATATCCCAGAAGTTCAGACACTCCTAACCACAGCTAGGTAGTCCTACTTTGAAGGGATACCGTCATTGGATTTATTGTCTGAAACTAGGAAGGAGCCTTTCATACGTAAAAGTATGAAACAGTAGATAAATACATAACAAACAATCATCAAAGGGTAACTTACAAATATTTTGTCAAATGCTTTAATGTCAAATTCTGTATCTAAATAAAACTAGAGGTATATATAGTTAGAATTAGACATAAACTGTTATTAAATTACAGTATTACCTTGGCAGATACGGTTTCTTGGATTTTCATAGAATCATCTATCTTATTTACATTAACTTTGGCTGACAAAAGATCTTTTCCACTGTAACTTGAAGTATCATCAGCAATATCTTCATTTTTGTTAATCTGATCCTTAGACGCTCTAAGGTTACTAGTGGTTTCCCCATCACATATTTTTACACTTGTGTCTTTGGTCCTAATATTATTTGCAGAATCTTTAATGGAGGAGATATTCTCCACTGCATTACTCCTATTTTCCTGATCTTTATCAGGTAGTTTAGAATCACTGTCATCTCGCTTGGATATGTCCTGTATTTCATTGTCTGAAACTTTCTGCTTTCTATCCTCAGCTGTGGTCTTTTCTTCTTTACAAGAGTCTGGTAGACTAATCCTGTAAAATGTAAAGTTAATTAACAGCTTATAGGAACTTCAACAATTTAAAATTAGTCTACTGAGCATTTCTCTATTGATAATTTTTTTTATTCACAAAATTATAATACGTGTATGTACGTACTGTACCCCATTTGTATATTCCTATACCATTTATCTGTATTCTCACATTATATCATCATCTGTGCAATCATACTGTAGGCTCAAGAGGAAAGGGGAAAGCTGCTTGACAATGTTAAAAAGATATCAAATTTTTGTAAAGTTCTATTCTTTGCTAGTGCCACTGTTCCATATCCATCGAAAATGATGTACCATCCAAGCCATGATACTCTTACCCATTTATCAGGATGATACACTTGCCAAAAGCTTAAACGTCCACACCTTTTAATTAAAACAAAAACATGCTGAACTTTTGAATTCAAACACAGGGATAGATTCTACGTACACTAGAGCCCAACTCAATAACTAGGGTTACTCATAAGTTACTGAGTTACAAGAGATACACATGGGAACAAAACGGAGTGAAAATGCATCAGATGATAATGAGTTGACCTTGGGGTATAATTCAATAAGATGACAACAAGATCTCAAGCACTGCTGTATTTAAGCTCTGATGTTACAGAAATTATTAAAACAGTATATCCAAACAAATTAATAAAGCTTTAAGATAGAGGGTATTGGTAGGATAAAAATAGAGTGCTTGATACAATTAAAGAGTAAGACATTCTACAAGCAATTCTTAACAAAACCTTTGCTTAGGATTTGCATGCAAATTATGTTAAAAATATTACTACTACTTACATGTACCAATATTTATCTTTCAGAAGCCCAAATTTGTCTCCATGTGAGAGAAAAAGAGCATCACCTTCTGTCAATTCTTTCAGAACACCTTTAACTAAAGCATAAGTTGGATTTTGATGAACCTGAAATAGTACAAGAGCAACTGGATACAGAAAATAATAAAAAAGGCTTTATTCAAAATATCTCAGTTCAACTGATTGCTTGATGGACTTTCTTCACACAGCCTCAAAATAGCAATGCTTATCAACATCAGAAAATAACTATACTATATGCTGTAAATAACTTGAAATTACACAATAAAAATGTTTCAAAATCTATTCACTTACACCATAAGACATTCATTCCTATTTATTTTTTTACAATAACTTTAAACTGATAGTAAACTACTGCTTCCACAGCATACCAAAATATATCACTCAATTTACATATATACGAAAATGTCACCCAAACCTCTGGAGGGAGGATATGCATTCTTCTTGTCCCAACACTCAATGAGGTTGATCGTTTGATTAACTGCAAGTTGTCTGACCTGGTACTTGCCAGGGTCACTGTCTCCAAAAAGCTTGTGACTTTTCATAAGGCAATAAGAAAGAAAATAACTTAAAGTATATAGAATAAATAAAAAATATGAGTATATATATTACACCAACTTCTGCATATTCATATAGAGTATATCTAATATGAATAAATTCAAGTAAAATAAGATAATGCTTGAAGACAAATGCTTTCCAGATACAGGATTCAACCAAATTAGCACATATTAAATATGGATAACATTCTCCCAAACGACAGTTCCTCGTTGGATGAGTGGTTTTCATGCTCGGCTACCAATCCAGTGGTCCGAAGTTTAATTCTCGTCTCAGCCAACGTGGAACCAAGGAATTTATTTCTGGTGATAGAAATTCATCTCTCGATATAATGTGGTTCGGATCCCACAATAAGCTGTAGGTCCCGTTGCTAGGTGACCAATTGGTTCCTAACCACGTAAAAATATCTAATCCTTTGGGCCAGCCCTAGTATAGCTGTTAATCAGCTCAGTGGTCTGGTTAAACTAAGATATACTTAACTCATCTCCCAAACCACTGACCATCTTCTCCATAATTCATTCCAACAAAGACAAGATCAGTACAATTACTGATAGGTACATTACTCCTAAAAATTTACTCTTCCTAGCAGGAGTGTGTGCATTTGTGTGTAAGAATAAAAATTGTGAATCAAGAACTGTACGAGCGTGTTTGTGTTGTGTTATTATTTTCACGATCATCATCCTTGTTCAACATCACTGGATCACTGTTTGATAGACTTTAGCTTAGTGGAAATGAATGTTATCTTATCATCTCATCCTTACTTATGTCAACTATATTCTATTAATAAACATACTTGAAATAAAGATCTTAGCATTCAAAGACATATCTCCTCAGAGCAAACAGAATTTCATCAGGGCCAGGAACTGAAACACTGCAAAGTGCTATTGTCAAATTGAATTACTATCTTTCAGTGGAGGGAGGACTGCTTTTTCTGCTTTAAAAAATCTAGTTGCTTATTTCTTCCTTGTGTCTATACTGGTGACCTGAAGAAACTTTAAAATTGCAGCCATCCAAAACTTAAGATAGTGAAAAGAGGGAGTCGGAGCTGTTGGGCAGCAAGAGAAAGATCCAAAAAATAAAGTAGATGAAGTATAAGCATCCCAAGGTGACACTGGGAAAAACACCCACAGTTGCACTGAGAAATAATACTTAGGGGCTGAACAACAAAAACTGAAGAGAGGAAGTAGGATGGATATTCAAAGAAAAGGCTAAAGAGTGGGTGCAGTTACGGGCCAAATAAGACACCAAAAAAGGGATTTTGACGAAGGAAAAATCTATTTCTGGGTGATTGGCTCGTGTCGCCCTATGAAAGTATCCTTAATATCATTCTTTCTAGGTAAAATTAGCCTAAAATTACCAGAGAAAAACAAAATTAAGAAAATGTCAGTAAAACTGACTCGCTCACTCTTAAAAAGAAGTGTCGGTATGAAATAGGGGCGAGTGTGGAACACTACCACGAGACAAACACCAATTAGAACTTCCCTATCAAAATCCCCCCAAGAGAGAGCTGATACCAACGGGCGATGCAGCCTCTACTACTACTACTAGAGGACGCCACGGACAGCAGCGCCCCTAGCGGTCATCCTTAATTAAAACATAAATACATCTTGTCCTGCAAGGGGGGGAAAACAAACCATAAAAAAAAAAAAAAAAAAAAAAAAAAAAAAAAAAAAAAAAAAAAAAAAAAAAAAAAAAAAAAAAAAAAGGGATGGGTTTCATAGGGCGACACGAGCCAATCACCCAGAAATAGATTTTTCCTTCGTCAAAATCCCTTTTCTGGGCTCAGCTCGTGTCGGCCTATGAAAGAGTACCAGAGAAACAGACAAGATGGAAAAGGAGATAATGAAAAACAGTATAAAATGATGGATATAATATAAGTAAATCAAATACAGCATACAAATTAAGCACTTAAACTAACTTATTACAAAAATAAATAACAGAATGTTAGTAAACTTAAAGTACTTAAATGGTAGATAATTAAAATTTACAGATATGCATGTAAAATAAGGAAAATATGGGATTTACTTAATTAGAATATATAATTACAAATATATACATACATGTGTCCTACCCTAGCATAAAAATAAGGATAGGTACACTCAAATCCATCATTAATACAATTAATTCAAATATATACAAACACATTGTGACTGAAGCTCATCACAAACCCAATTGGTGAATATACAAACATATTGTGTCCTACCCTAGCATAAAAATAAGGGTAGGAACACTGAAGTACATATCAGTACAAGGGTGGTTGTCCCTAGCAAAAAAATAAGGGACAATCCACTATATGATACAACGGCTAAGGCTATGATGTTGAGTAGCCTGACGATAGGTTGAGGCATGTTGGTTGAAGTAGGTAGAAAGGAGACCTGGATCAATACTACAACTACTAAACAGTATCAGGGGAAACTATGTTTCCCGCTGCTACTGCTGAAAACTTTAAAGATTCCAAGGACTTTAAATAATGCCGTTTAAAGACTGTCGGGGATTTCCATCCAGTATACTTCTTAAGATCCTCAAAGTTCATATGTTGGAAATAATTAATTGAGGTGGCTACTCCCCTGATATCATGTGCTTTTGGGAATGACTCAGGGTTGGCTTGTTTAATGAAGTAAAGGATTTGCTGTCTAATGCCTTTAACTGATAAAGTACCACCTTTTTCTCTCATAAAGAGAGCACCTGAGGATCTAGAAGAAGTACGAGAAAGAAAGGCTCTAAGAGTTGATACTGGGCAGAGAGAAGGATCCTGTGGAAGTGGGATAACCTTCCAAGGGGCCCACCTTGCAAGAGGATCTTCATTTTTGGCTAAAAAGCTACGATCCGGGGCAAGTAGAACTTCTCCTGATGGGAGGAACTCCACATGACCCGCATCCCTGGATAGAGCCGACAGTTCTGAAATTCTAGCTCCTGAGGCTAAGCTTAGTAAGAATAATGTCTTCCTCAGGAGCATAATGAACGTACAAGATGAGTTGTCAGTATCTGAAGCTAGTTTGAGGACATCATTTAAGAACCATGAAACTGTAGTAGGCCTCTGAGAAGGTCTAAGTCTAGCGCAGGCTTTAGGGATAGATGTGAAATAAGATTCAGTCAAATCTATCTGAAAACCTACTTGAAAGATTTTCTTCAAAGCCGATTTGTGAGTGGTAATCGTGCTAGCTGCTAAACCTTTTTCAAACAAGGATCTGAAAAAGGATATAGCCAAATTAACTGTCATGGTTGTGGTGTTCGATTCTCTCAGGAAAGATGCTAATTTTTTAACAGCTGAGTCATATTGTCTAATGGTTGACTCTCTCTTATCTGATTCTAGGAAGAGAATGTTCTGTGGATCAATGTCAGCATCTTTATTAGCCGCAAACTTCATGAAGTCCATAAAGTTAGGGTCTGGAGAGTTCTTGAGGAAGCGAACACAGTCCTCATTTGTACTGATTGTGACAGTTTGGGATTGGGGATCCGTTGAGGTCGGAGACCCAATTCCAAAAGAAGAGGATACCAGTTGCTCTTGGGCCAATCCGGTGCAATCAGAGCTACTATCCCTTTGAAGGACCTTAGTTTGTCTAGGACCTTCAAGAGCAGATTCACTGGAGGAAAAACATAAATTCTCCTCCACTGATTCCAATCCAACAACAGGGCGTCCGTGGCATAAGCCAGAGGGTCCAGGTTGGGGGCCACATAGCAAGGGAGCTTGTGGTTCGCTTGTGAGGCGAAGAGATCCACTTGGAGACCTGGGACTCTCCGGCTTACCCACTGGAATGACCCGACGTCCAGAGACCACTCTGATTCCAGAGGAACTGACCGGGACAGGGCGTCTGCTATCACATTTCTTACTCCTGCCAGGTGAGTGGCAGACAGATGCCATTTGTGTTTGTTTGCTAATGCAAAGATGGCTATCATGACATGGTTCACATGCTTGGATTTGGACCCTCCTCTGTTGATGCAGTGAACTACTACTGCACTGTCCAAAACTAGCCTTAGATGAGACTTCTTCGGGGGAAGCAGTCTCTTCAGAGTAAGAAATACTGCCATTGCTTCCAACACGTTTATGTGGAGCTGGCGAAATTGAACTGACCAAGTCCCCTGAACCTGTTTGAACTGAGAGTATCCCCCCCACCCGGACAGGGAAGCATCCGTGTGAATGGTTAACACTGGAAGGGGATATTGAAGGGGTACCTTCTTGGTTAAGTTCTTTACTTTTGACCAAGGCCGTAGTTGGTTGCGGAGGATCTGAGGAATAACTGACAACTTGTCTCGATATTTGGAGTTTGCTCTTGACCGCCAAATTCGGTTTATATCTTTCAGCCTTGCTTTCAGAAGGATATCTGTTACCGAAGCAAACTGAAGAGACCCTAGGATTCTCTCCTGGTTTCTTCTTGATGTCTGTTTGCATTTGAGGAATTGCCCGACAGATTTTGCTATTTCCTTCCGTTTGGCCACTGGAATTGATAGATTGTGGGAAGACAAATCCCATTGGATTCCTAGCCACTGAAAATGAGATTCCGGGGTAAGTCTGGATTTCGTTTTGTTTATCTGGAACCCCAGATGTTCCAGAAAGTGAACTACCTTTTTGGTAGCTTCGAGACATTCCTCGACTGTTGGTGCCCAGATCAACCAATCGCGAAGGTATGCCGCTACCATGATTCCCTGAGCTCTCAATTGTTGTACAACCACTTCTGCTATCTTTGTGAATACCCTGGGGGCTACATTCAGACCGAAGGGCATCACTTTGAATGAGAATGTCTGATTTCCTAGCCTGAATCCTAGGAATGGGCGGAAGTGCCTGGCTATAGGGATATGATAGTATGCGTCTGTAAGATCGATGGAGCATGTGACGGCTCCACGCGGAAGTAGGGTCCTTACTTGAGAGAGGGTAAGCATCTTGAACTTGTCGCAGCGAATGAAAGAGTTTAGCTTTGACAAGTCTAAGATTACCCTTCTTTTTGTTGAGCCTTTCTTTGGCACGCTGAATAAGCGCCCTTGAAATTTTAGATGTTTGACTCTCGCAATAGCTCCTTTCTGAAGGAGTTCTTCCGCGTAATCTATCAATTCCTTTGACGGTACCTGATGAAATGATTTGATTGGAGGAGGATCCTTGATCCAACTCCAGCCTAATCCTTTGGACACTATGCTCTGTGCCCAATTGCTGAACCCCCACCTGTGGCGGAAGAGGAACAGCCTCCCTCCTACCTGGGGAGCCTCATTGCTGATGGGCGGGTTGGCCACCACGCCCTCCTCTGAACTGCTTACTCCTTGTGCCCCTTCCTGCGCCACGATGACGAAAGTAACCTCTCGCCCTACCCCTCGGTTGAGAGTAACCTTGAGCCTCATAAGCAGGGTTAAAGGCAGGCGAGATAGCGTAGGAAGTAGAAGGTTGCGATTGCTGGGGCACCAGGAGGAAAGGCTGGGTCTGTTTAGATGTGGCAGGTTGTCCCTGTTGGGTAACTGGACTGCCTGCACAAACTGCTGCTGATGCTGAAGTTTTTTATATGGCTGGAACCTCTTACCAGCCTTCTTTGGTTTCTTGCCAGCAGTGGGAACGGATTCCTGTTTCCTCTTAGAGGAAATACCCCACCTAGCTCTAAGGCTCTGGTTGAGTCTAGCAGCTTCGTGGTGGACTTCGTTCACTGCGGACTCTGGGAAGAGATCCGCTCCCCACATGCTCGCAGCCAAGAGTCTATTAGGCTCGTGCCTGATAGTGCACTCTTGAAGGACATGCTTCCGGCAGTTCCTCCTGGCTTGGAAGAAGTCAAAAGCGTCTGACAGAACCGTCTGAAACTGTGATTTCGCCAGAATCTTGAACAGCGGTTCGTTAGCGTATGAAAGTGCAGCCATTTCCGTAACGATAAGAGAGTTAAGGGACCTGCCAAACCTAGTTCGCGCATCGAACTCTGCCTGGATTAGGGAATCCGGCAGCCTAGGTAATTTCTCACCGAACTGGTCCATGGCGCAGTCCGGCTTGAGTTTACCCAGCGTGAATGTAGCTGGCAGGTTTTCCCATAACTCTCCAAAGGCGGGGAAGAGTGGAGAAGTAGACTCCGACTCCCTCAACTGTGGAATGGGCTCATCCTTGAGGACTGCCTGAAGAGCCTTCTCCACCAATTTCGTGGCGAACGGAAGAGAGACCTCCTCTTCCGTCGCGAAAATAGTGAAGGGACTCTTGTAGGCCTGGAGTCTAGTGTTAGTACACTCCCAGTCCTCAAGGCAGTGAACCCATTCTCGTTGGGCGTGATCTCTACTGTAGAGAACTGACTCCTTCGAGATCTTGTCCTCTCTCGTAAGAGCTGTTGGCGTCAGCCTAGCATACCCGATGAAAGGCTGCGACAGACCCGGAGGATAGAACTCGAAGTCCTCAATCCTTCGAGTACCAAACTCCGGGATCGAAATCATCCCGTCCTTAAAAGGAGCGTAGGCCAGCTACTCTCCATGGATTCTCCATAGAGAAAGCTGGCAAGGAGTCGTAAGGCGGAAGTTGGAGAATCCCCGTGCTAGATGCAGGGGAGACTGGGGGAGGAGCCTGAGATAGCCCAGCTACTCGATCCTCATTCTCTCTCATCCTGTTAGAGAGGTCCTGGATAGTCTGTCCAGTTTGAGACAGACTGTTCGATAATTGCGCGAACATCTGCTCAAAACGTGTTCCCCATGCCGAAATTTGGGAACCTACCATCACCCCTACCTGTTCCATCATTCCTGGTGAGACAGAAGAGGGAACGCAGGAGCTGGTGCTTGCCACCCCTGCCGGCATAGCCGGAGAGGGGGCAGCGGAGGCGGGAGAAGGCAGCGACTCGGTGGTAGCGCGAGCCTTCTCCTTCGAAGCCTTGCTTCTGGAGCTCTTCGACTGGGAAGAGCTCGGCTTAGCCTTCACCGCATCGGCGTATGAAGTCGACGACTTCCTGGCCGAAGAAGACGAAGACGACTTCCTAGAAGTCGTCTTAGACAAGGTCTTCGGTTCTCTCTTTCCCTTCTCCTTAGGAGGTACAGAGAGAGCGGGAGGGCGGCTAGGGATCTCGGATCCCGGAAAGCCTTGGAAAGAGGCGGAAGAAGAAGGGACAGGAGAAGATCCAGGAGCGCCCAAGGAAAGACCTTGGGCGCCCGACAAACCTACCTCAACCAACAAATCCTCACTAACTACCGCCATCGGCTCGAGGTTCAGGTCCAGGGCAGCGACGTCCGGAACTGACTCCTGGGAGGCTACGACCCCAAACGATTGCTGGAGTTCTTGCTGGATGGAGGCTATCACTGGGGCGGCGGACAAGGGGTCGACGTAGCCCGTCGACTTGCCCGCAGGGAAGATCTGGATGGCCAACTTCTTATCTAATATATAGGGCTGGCCCTTGGCGGCGTTTTTCCCAAAGCCGCCCACCCACGCTTTCAGGGTGGCGAGGGCGACTTCCCTCACACCGCTAGCCTGAAAGAAAGGCGGGATTAGCTACCAATTGCGGACAGGGTTAACAAACTTACGAACTAGAAGTTGTTAGTAAAATCATAAGTAACCTTATAATGGACATACCCCATCCCCCAGCTGAGCGACCAGGTCGTAGCATATAGCGCAGGCCTCGGGGTGCCAGACGATCGTCTCATTGTACGACGTGGCACACGGGGCGTGAGACCTGCACTCGTCATGTCCACAGGGGTCATATAGCGTCGCATTACAGGCCGGGACCTGGCAGTTGGTAGCCTGTAAGTGAAAAAGTACATGAGTACAGAGTAAACACTTACAGCCTAACATATGCTCCGCTGGTGCCGGAGCGATAAAGTTAGATAAAACCAGAGCCCCGCTAAAATACGTGTGGTAACCAGGTTGGAAGATAGGCTATGGCTCCGCCAATGGCGGAGGCACAAGAATCAACCAACTAGGAGTGGTGGTAATGGAAACCACGACGGACAATGGCGGGGATGGTTGATAAAATGAATATAATAACACACAATTCATTGTAAAATATCTTATAATAGGGTATATATCCTTAAAATAACAAAATTAAAACAACATTAAAACAACTTCTCTCCACTCGTCTACTAGAAGAGCGCGTAGGTAAGGGTAAGCTCCCTTCCGGTAGCGGGGGAGAGATATAAGGATATAGTAGGCAAGCAATCGACCATACATAGCGCCCACCCTGCCCGCTAGCGGAGCCAATATCCTATCACCAAAGGGGCCCCGGCTGCGACGGAAGGCACCTTTCGTACGTAAGGGAGGTGGCTGAGCAATGGGGAGGGGGGGAGGGAGGTCCCGGCGAAACACGGCGGGAGCGAGGAAAGGGGGGAGGGATGGCCTACTCCTCCCCGCCTCACCAACTACCCGTATGGAGACCCGGTACCTCATAGTGGTCGCCCTATACCCCCTGCTGGCGGAACCCCCCGGTCACCTCCGAGAGTGTGAGAGAAGGCGATGAGGTTGTATGACAACCAAGGGGTCCCCCAGCTCCTCCCTACATCAGAGAGGGAGGGAAGGGGCAGGGTAAGGTGCTATAGGACACGTGACCGCAAGTGGCCTAGGCCGCGAGCAACACAACCGTGGTAGGGCCACGTGAACCAAGCTGAACCAACATGTGGAACAAGCACCTAGGCTAGCCTAACACCCTAAATAATAACATACATCGAAAAGGGGGAAGAGACACTTTTAGTAAAAGAGAAAGAAGCCCAGGAGGAGGCAGACTGTTCCGAGAAACAGAAGCCTACTCGGAGCCAGCGATAGCCGATGTAGAGCAAGAGCCGGGATGCTGGGCCGAGAATAATAATAATAGCCCTAAATACCAAGCTAAGAGAATGGTAGGAGGGCTGAACTAGCTAAAACTCGATGTAAACAATGAATGTGAAAAAGTAAGCCCATAAGCATAAGAAGTCCCAGTATGGAGGACCGGGAATTCTTACGAGGCGGCATGGCCGCCACGAGACAACCGAGGAACCGTATATGACCTATAAAAAGGAAAATACTGGTACCCGGAAGATAAAAATACAGTAAAATGTTACTTATGAGTTACTTAACTTAGCCGTGGCGATTGCAGAGCGTTCCATGATACAGATGCGGATAATTCGCAAGAAAAACACAAGCACAAGAAAATGGCGACTTGTCGCTGGTGCTAAAAATTAAGGATGACCGCTAGGGGCGCTGCTGTCCGTGGCGTCCTCTAGTAGTAGTAGTAGAGGCTGCATCGCCCGTTGGTATCAGCTCTCTCTTGGGGGGATTTTGATAGGGAAGTTCTAATTGGTGTTTGTCTCGTGGTAGTGTTCCACACTCGCCCCTATTTCATACCGACACTTCTTTTTAAGAGTGAGCGAGTCAGTTTTACTGACATTTTCTTAATTTTGTTTTTCTCTGGTAATTTTAGGCTAATTTTACCTAGAAAGAATGATATTAAGGATACTTTCATAGGCCGACACGAGCTGAGCCCAGAAATACCCTTCAGCTATGCCCCAGTTGTTTGTTACAATTGTTAGTTTGTTAGTACATCAGCGGAAGAAAAGGTTACTATGCCTTAAAAATCTTTATCTATACATGTATACTAGTAGTACTTTATTTACACTTGTTACAACTAAGATCTGAGGATATGTACCAAGAAACATGAAGCCAGGTAAAAAGCAGATTTCTGCACTATTAGCTACGTGCAATTAATATACTACGTTACTAAGAATCAGCATCAAAGCAAATTCTCACCGATGTCAGTGTAACACCATCATCATCCCAGTCAAGGTATGCATGTCGACGTGAGATTTTTTTCTCTCCACACTGAAACAAGCAAGTAAAAAATCAAAGCTTCAATACCATCAGTAGATAAAAATATGCATTCAAAAGAAAATACATAGCACTGATTCATTAAAGGTTATTAATTCAACATTTGCTTTTGAAGATTGACTAAGACCACATATGGCCATACATATTTGCTTCTGACTACTTGTGGACCACCTTTAAAGTGTTTCCTAAACAGTGGTTCATTTTAAAAATTAGAATTATTAAATATTGCAAAATTTGAATTATTAAATATTGCAAAATTAGAATTATTAAATATTGCACAATTTAAGCAAACAACCTATCTTGAAATTGAAATTGTATTCATGATAGTAAATTAGGCCTGTATACCATTATTTTCTAACTCTTGTTATAATATAAAATTAAAATTACCTAGGCTATATTTATATGGTAAAAACTAAACTGAAATTGGGGCTGATAAATTTGTTGAAGACAGGATTTGGTACACTATTTTAGACTCACTGAACACACTTCTTTCCCACCGTTATTCCTACATTAAAGGGTTGGTTGCCTGATGCGCCTTCTCCACTGCCTTCTATCAAAGGCATCATCCTCTTTTCCAATCTTCCTTCACTTCTCACCATCTAATTCTCTGTCTCCCTCTTGATCTTCTTCCTCTAACAGGTTCCTCCTAAGCCCTCTTCACTTTCTCCTCATCATCCATCAACACATGCGCATACCATCTCAATTGTGACTGTCTTATCACCTCTGTAATCTTTACTAAGCCTGACTGCCCTTCTTATTTCATCATTTTCCAACCTCTCAAGAAGCAATATTCCTATAATCCACCTCAGCATTCTCATCTCTGTTCTCTCAAGCTTTACTTCTTTTTTTCTTAGAGCCCTTGTTTCTGCTCCATACATTAACACTGGTCTTATCACTGTGCTAAATATCTTGACTTTTGGCTTGATTGGCATTTTCTTATCACATACCACACTTCCCTCATACAGCTTTTACCCTACTGTCAACTTCAGCTTCACATCCTCCCTCTTGGTTTGAAGTAGATCCTAAGTATTTAAACTTTTCTCCCTGTTTTATAATCAAGCCTCTTCTTTCTTCTATTACTATTCAGTCTCTATCTTCCCTACTGCTCAGCAAAACCTCTGTTTTACTTACATTCACCTTTAAGCCACCCCTCTCTAAAGATTCCTGCCACTCTCCAACCCTTCTCAGTAGGTCCTCCTCATTTTCAGCAGTAATCACCAGATCATCAGTGTACAACAATTCCCACAGCTCTTCATTCCTGATTGCTTCACTCAACACATCCATGACCAGCACAAACAAATGTGGGCTTAAAGCTGGGGTGTAATCCAACACTAACTTCAAAGTTTTCTGTTTCCCCAACTGCTGTTATCACTGAACACACACAGGTGATCAAATCAAATGACTTGACTAAAAAATACACCCGAGCATCACCTAACTGGATCATCAAATTAGGACTGGGGTGTCAGGGGTCTCATTACGACAAAGGAAACGCTAATTAAACTAAGAGTTTGTGGTAAGACAAATTAGTTTTAACAAGACCTGAGCCAGACCATCATAAAGGTGAAAGCCTTCAAAATGAAAAAGATTTGAAGAGACAATTTCTCAGGAAGATGGGATAAATGTCATATGAAGATACACAATTTTAATTTACAAGTGCTTATGAACATTACTTTCTTTCAACAATTAACTGAAAATAAGAATTTGATCAGAGCACAATAAACAATTTATCTTACCCTTAACAAAGAACCTCTCCCAAGTACAGCAGGCAAGGCAGGAGTTATTTCAGGTTCATTTCGTTCATCTTCCCACTTTTCATCTGGGGCCTCCACTCGTATTAATGAAATGCTCATTCTTAGTTTCCTGAAAAAAATGTAAAATATTAATCTTATTAATTCCATAAAGATTTACTCTTCTAAAAAAGATTTTTATCATAAATTCATATAACATGGACACCACTCAAATTTGAGGTCACTCAATGCCTTGACCTTGACAAACAAAAGTGAACATTCACTGCATACAAACTTGAGGAGATGAAAAACCTTAGGCCAATTTTTCATGTTTCAAAAATTAATCTTGGTAGCAAATTAGTAGCTTTCAAGATACTGGACCCCCATTACATACTACAATGATACATGAAAAATACAAAATGAATGACATATATATGTATATGGGTGTATTCTAATCTGACCTCAACTAGTGCACACAGTCTTTACCTGGCCAGGGGACTTTGCCCTCTAGGCCCCTGTTTAACCTAATCTAAGGCACCTGATCCTTACCTGGCTGGGGAGCTTTGCCACTCCTTGGAACCAACCCACAACCTAACCTAATGCACTGTATATCAAAATAAATATTAAGCTTGTGATCTATCCCCAAACAGACCTAACCTTGGGCACTAGGTCCTTACCTGACCAAGAGGAGGCAGAAATCCCCTTCTCCCTGGACTGCCACACCTACCCTAACCTACAGTACTGTAACTGAAAATAAATAAAGGGTTGTGATCTGACCCAACTACACCTAACCTAACCTAACCTGACCTTCCCTGGACAGGGCCTGGACTAAGGACCTAACATAACTGAGTCTTTGCTTCCCTCTAATGTGGTATCACTTTGAAAAGGTTCAATACTCCTTATCTTAATCATGGGAACATTAGAATACAGTACATGTTCTATTGCACTTGCTTTACACTTCTCAATTTTGCCAAGTACTAGCTTGAAAATCCAAGGGACAACAGTGACATGTCCACATTAGGCACATGATACGAGCTAAAGCATTTTTTTTTAAACGTCAAAATTCCTATATCCCATTAAACTTGTGAAACTTAAGAGCAAAAGAACCAATCAGATTTTAGAACTTCATGTACTAACATTTTCAGACAAGACTAACATCTGAACCCACAATACATCAATATCGACACGTGTTATGTGAATAAAAGTAAAACAAAAATAGCAAAAGCACTACAGTGCAGCATGTTACATTCACCAAAGACTTCCCAAACAGTGTCCAAGATGTTACGGACCTGTTTGAATAATAGTTCATACTTTTCCTCATAAATAGGTATGCAACTTACTTTTTGACCATTGGTAATGTGAATTTGGTACTGGTGAAAATTAGGGTAAATGACCAGGCTGCAACATAGCAACCACCTCTCTCAGAATGCGGCCACTTCCTGAAAAAGTGCTTGAATTATGCCATCATTTCATAATTTAGGAGAAAACACTTACTTCGAGAAGAGTGTAAAGGTCTTGGTGTGCTGCCTGGATATGCGACAACTCTTGACTGATGCTCATGGCAGCAAATTCAAGTACTTTTTCAGGAAGGTGACTGCATTCCCGGATCAGTGGCCACCATGTTGCTACTTGGTCATTTACGTTATGCCATTATTTCGTAATTAAAGAGAAAACACTTGGGGGAAACACCGTAGTGGATCCATCGTCATTGTGTGGATCAGCCTTATTCACTCAATATTTAATTGGTGATACAATTACATCTTTAAGCATACCATTCAAAAGATTGAAGTTTCGTCAACATAACGTGATATATGAAAGCGCCATACAAACTAAAATAAGCAGTTTTAAAATCCAATATGGCAGCAACCACATAAGGTGTCGTTCGTAAGCGCAGCAGAGCCCCCATCTTTCCCAGCACTCATTTGAACAATGTTAGAGTATAGTATATGTAATGTTTATTGATCTTACTCAAGATTGCAGTTGTAATCAGCACAATAAAACATTTTGTTACCTATATATTTGTGAAAGTATGAAACTTCTTATTCCCGGGGTCATACTTTGAACTGAAATTCATTTTCACCTTGTAATCGGTGGTTTTATCCTTACTGCCATCACAACTGAAGCTCCACAGTACTTATTTGACTGTAATTATACATGCTTTGGTCTTAATTCACTCTAAATTGCACTTGAACTACGTTGCGGTTCCTGGTTCCTAAGCGCTAACTCCACACACACAGTTGCGGGCAGCACACGAGTACAAAGGTTATGAGGCGCAAAGCTTTATTCCCTTAACTGTTTACAGGTAGTCCCCGGGTTACGACGGAGGTTCCGTTCTTGAGACGCGTTGTAACCCGAAAATTGTCGTAAGCCGGAACATCACCAAAAATACTAAGAAAACCTTACTTTTAATGCTTTGGATGCATTCAAAACTATGTAAACTGCATTCTTATTGCATTTTACATAAAAAAAACCTTCAAAATTGAGTATTTTGCATTTTTGGTGTCATATTTCTTCTGCCAGATGAGCGTTGTAGGCGTCGTAACCCTGGAAATAATTTCTGATGAATATAATTGAAAATCACCTTAACCTCGGAACGTCGTAAGCCGAACCCGTCGTAACCCGGGGACTGCCTGTACTTTACTCATTATTTAGTTTAACTTTACTTTATTACTTCAAAAATGTTTATTTAATTCATGTCTATTATCCCTTTTTTTTTGCAACCAAATTAACCCCGAAATATTACAGATATTTCAAAAGTAGATACAAGCAGACGGCAAAAAGACTCATTGTTGCTAATCTAGTGGAGCTTTACACATACGCCGATGCTTTTACAAACTGTTTCCATGAATTCTAGTGTTCATAGTAATGTAATAATGAAAAAATTGCTCTAATATGTATATTTACTACAAATAGATACGCTAATTTCACTTATTTCCCCGGTTTTGTTTAAGTCTTATACTACCCAGTTTGGAGGGTAAACACATACCAATTGGCAACACTAATAAACAATAGAAGAGCGCAAAGAACACCGTAGGTGCTGTTCACAGCAAACGTGTCGATATTTGAGTCAGGAATCTAGTTACTTTTTCAACAACAAATATTTTTAAATTAATATTTTTCAACAACGAATATTTTTAAATTAATAATCATGAATATGTAAAAAATTTATGCAATTCATGACCTTATACTGCCGTTTAACTATTTATTTAAATAATTATGTAGTGCACACTTTCTTCTTCTTATACCAAAAATCGTAGTTCCATTGGATAAGTCATGGGTGGAAGTCCTTGTTTACGATTTTTGTGAAGAAAGTGCCCCAGCGTCTATGGGTACAAGTGGTGTGCGGATTTAGCACATGGAATAGGAAGTTTATTGACACAAGTGACTCCGCAAACATCGAAATGGCATCAATCTTCTAAACATTCGTAGTTGTAAGTAAAAATTTCAAAAGCGTCATGAAGGTAGCGTGCACTGCATAGCGCCACACTTTCATTAACCTCTGTTTAATCTTAAAATATGACCTTAATTTCTAACTTTAGAGAAAAATACTTAGGGTAAACAATCACGGAGGATCCATCGTCATCACGCTGGCCGGGTCTTATTCACTCGATATTTAATTGGTGAAACAAGAATACAATTACAACTTTAAGCATACCATTCAAAAGATTGAAGTTTTGTCAACATAATGTGATATATGAAAGCCCCACACGAACTAAAATAAGCATGTGATGCTCTTCGTAAAATATGTTTTCAAGGCAGTTTTGAAATCCAATATGGCGGCTATCGTCAGGCTGGCTCGTCTAACCACGGACAATCCACCATCTCTCCTAGCCTTCCCAGCACTCATTTGTACAGTGTTAGTATATTTAAGTAACGTTTATTGATCTTACTCAAGATTGCAGTTGTAATCAGCACAATAAAACATAATTTTTTGCCTATATTACTGAAAGTATGAAACTTTTTATTCCCGGGGTCATTTTTTGAACTGAATTCATTCTTACCTTGTAATCGGTGGTTTTATCCTTACTGCCATCACAACTGAAACTCCACAGTGCTTATTTGATTGTAATTATACACATTTTGGTCTCGATTCACTCCACATTGCACTTGAACCACATTGCTGTTCCTGGTTCCTAAGTACTCACTCCACAAACACAGATACGAGCAGCAGACGACAACACTGAATGTGAGGTGCAAAGCTTTATTCCCTTAATTGTTTACTTTACTCATTATTTAGTTTAACTTTACTTCAAAATGTTTATTTGATTCATGTCTATTATCCTTTTTTGCAACCAAATTAACCCCAAAAATTACAAATATTCCGGATGTATACTTACGAGCAGACAACGCGAGGAAAAATGACTCATTGGCTACAATGAGTCATTTTTCCATCAATTCTAGTTGTCATAGTGATGCAGTATTGATAAAATTGCTGTAATATGTATACCTATATACTACAAATAGATAAGCTAATTTCACTTATTTCCCCGTTTTTGTGTAAGTCTTATACCTAGTTTGGAGGGTAAACACATACCAATTGACAACACTGTTAAACAATTGAAGAGTACAAAACGCTGCAGAGAATGCTGTAGTCCCCTTGAATAAGTACAAATAAGTGCTGGTAAGAGTTCAGGTGTGCAATTGTTGTGATGAAAGTGCCCCAATGTCTATGGGTACAAGTGATGTGTGGATTTAGCACAGGAAATGGGAAGTTTATTGACACAAGCGACTCCGCAAACATCGTGACGGCATCAATTTTCTAAATACTATTTCGAGTTGTAAGTAAAAATTTCGAGAGCGTTTTGGTGAAGATTGCACTGTGTTGGCCACCCTTTTCATTACCCTGTTTAAATCTTAAAATATGGGCTTAATTTCTAACTTTGGAGAAAATACTTACTTCAAAAGGAGAGTAGAGGTCTTTAGCTCCTTCTCTTACCAACAACAACTCGTGACTGATGACCATCACCGGCGTCAGGACGCGTTAAAAGTACTTTTCTGGAGGGTGGCCAGCCTTGATAGTCGGTGAGTTGGGCCAGTCCACGCGGTGTTTTACCCTACTTCGAAAGGAGAATAGAGGTCTCGAGCTCCTGCTCTCATCACCAACAACGCATGACTGATGCCCACCTCCGGTGTCAGGACGTGTTAAAGTACTTTTTGGAGGGTGGCTTCACACGCGGTGGAAACCGGATCAGCGAGTCCAGTCAGTTGTTTTTCCTATGTACTTTGAGAGGTCTCAGTGAGCTGCCTGTATGGGCCACAACTCTTGACTGATGCTTATGGCAGTGAATTCAAGAGCTTTTTTGGGAAGGTGGCCACATTCTGGGATCGGTGGCTGTTATGTTGCAGTCCAGGCATTTACCCTACTGTCAACTGGCCTATGATACTTACTAGGTACCACAAGTGACATCTAGATCGTGATGGAAAAACTTGTAAGGCTAGCTGGTCCCCGTCATAAGAGAACCAAGTGTAAAAACTTATAAATATTGCACCATAGCCTAGCCTATCTACCTAATCCCAAAGGGTTACAGAGTGAGATTGGTAAACACAAAAATGAACGATCATAGGTAGCCTAGGCTAGGTATTAGTTAGCTAGCTAGCTATCTACCTACTACTAGGTATCTAGGACTAGCTAGGTAATCATCAACAAAATGGTCAAAATAGCTACTTGTCATACATGAGAAGCAATCGGAAAATGTTATGTGATTCATGTTACAAGCAGAATCAATACTAGGTATATCAAACCATTAGATTACCAACTAGCCTACAGAAATTGCTTCGGCTAAGCCTTAGCTAGTAGGCTAGCAAGCTAGCCAAGGTCAGACTACCTAGCCTAGTCTACTACTACCTAATCTTACCTGTTGAATTTGGGATATAGGGGTTACTTTTCTTTCAGGTGACGGTTGTGACTTATTTTGCACTAGGTGGAATATGTCGGCCTTTATTCGAACGTGAAGTTTGATATGGATATAAACAGTCGCACCTTGACTTCAAATGATACACTCAGAGGCGTTGAGCATGTTTGGTTACGATCTTACGTCTATCATTAGGTTATAGTAAACTTGGATAATCATAAGTAAGATCCAGATTCAATAATTAAGGTAATTATTTATAATGAAAATATTATTGATATTTTTTATTCAAATAAGAAGAGAATTAGAGGACAAAAAGAAATTAGTCAAGCTACTATTTCTAAATAAACGCTTCCTGTTATGTTTACATCAAGTGATGAAATACAAATATGAAAATAAATATTAGATCACGAAAGTCAATAGTTTTTATTTTTCACAGAGCGAAGTACGGTGGAATATAGTAGAAGAGCAGAACAAGAATCTTTACGAAAAAAAAAAAAAGTTTAGGGAATTGGTTAACTAACAAACAGATCTTAGAATTACAGATGCCCTATGTCAATGTTGTATTCTGAAGATTTATTGAACTTGGAGGATAGGGAACTCATTAAAATACTGCAGGATTAGTATTAATCAGAGAATGCTTGTGGTACTATTGAGGATTTAAGGACAGCAGTTAAAGTCAAAGAATAGAAAAGCACCAGGAGTTGATGGGATTACAATCTGCTAGGGCTTAGCAGTTAGGCTACTGAATGTGCATGATGGAATTGGGTTGTGAGGTATGAGTTGAGGCAAGAATATTTCAGAAGAACGGATGAAACCAAAACATAATTATTTGCATTGTAAATAACAAAATAGAGGTGACTGTTAAGATTTATAGGAGCATAACAATGTTCTGTTTATCAAATGAACAATCTGGCCTTATTAATAAGCATACTTTTGTACTATACAGTAGTACATTGTATGGTTTTGCTAGGTTTTATGAGTAAACTGAGATTTATATTTGCTCCCCTTTGAAGACCTATAGCTATTCTACAAAGGAAACAGAAATGCAGCGGGTTAACACTCTGTCATTGGGCTTAACAGAGTAGTAAGTGATGCAGCCTACAGGGATATGTTTCATTGGAATTGATAGCACCCATTCACCGAGTGACAGGTAGCTTTGATGCTTCTGGATGGTTTAATTTGTGAACTTTTAAAATTTAATTATATATAATTAGTACAGATGGAGAGAGATTAAATATCTAAGCTCAATATAATAAAACCAGAAAGCTGATATACATATTGTACTTTGACCATGCCCTGCAAGAAATTTTATTTAGTATTCCAGTCTCATTATTTTGCATCTAAATTATTTTTATTAATATACTTATATAGATGTATTCAAATCTGAACAAATTAATGCACTATATAACAAGGTATGAGCATTATAATATGGATCAAAACATTGACAGGATATTGGTGTAACCTAGATACCACCCAACAAACCAAGTGTGCTTTCAAAACTAAATCAGGATATGGACTAGGATTATGCAATGTTTGGCAAAAAGTGTGAAATTGAAAAATGTCAGCATTATATGACCAAACTTACAGTATAAATTAAGTAATTATTTCATTGATGAGACCGAGTTAAACATAATATTTCAAAAGATTATTCTGGTTATGCAAACCTCATTATAATGTCTTATTTTGCATTTGTGTTATAGAAGAATAGTAGATGTATTTACTTCTCTGCACTTTCTACTGATGAAAGGTAAGGTCATGTTTAAGGTTTAATGAAGTTTCTTTTTTTCTTGCTTTGTTTCCCATCATCCTCTTCCATAAAATTAATATGCATGC
>NC_061096.1:51931394-51978894 GCF_015104395.2 Macrobrachium nipponense | reverse complement strand
CTTAGCATCCTCCTCCTTCCTGTCTTAAAGCAGGTTCTGTGAGTGTGAAATCGTCTGCCTGTTTTAAATCTAGGCCTCTCCTATATACTCATACTCATATTTACCTTTGTACCACCCTAATGAAGAGATTCCAGCCACTCTACTACCCTTCTTTGCAGATTTTTCAGTCTCTGCTATAAGCACCAGATCATTTGTATAGAAAATGTCCCAAAGATTTTAATTCACGGCCCCTTCACCTAATACATAAATAGCTAGTAAAAATACAAATAGGCTAAGTCTGTACTCGCCTGTTAAACACCAAAACACTAACTTCCTTGCTATTTTATCAAATGCCTTCTCTAGGTCTAAAAATACACAGTACAGCCTTAGAGCTGCTAATTTCCTTCCAGCTTCTTTTTATCTCACATCAAGTATTCTTTCAAAAACTTTCAACGAAAGTTCTATTATAATGACCAAACACACTTGCCATCAGACTTTCTTTCCAGTCAATTGGCATTACTCACACCTCTGATAGCTCTGGTGCTTTGCCATTCTTCATTTTACTTGAAAGCCTTCTTTACTTCTCTTCTGTAGATTCTATCTCCATCAACAGCCCCTCCACCATCCCCAAATTCCCTCTTCCATTTTCTGCTTAAAAGAGCCTTATAATAACCTTATCAATTTTGTTTTATGCCACTAGCCCCAGGTAATATATCTCTTTCTGTATCTTTGATGACACCTGATACGCCCAAATCATGTCCCTGCACATCTCGCCCTCCAATCTTTGAAAGCCTTAGAAATCTGCCTAAGTAAATCTTGTACCTTAATTCCACAACCACTCTTTTCCCCCTTCAGACACTCCATAACTACTTTTTCACCTAACTATTTCCTTTGCACCTTTCAAGTTATACACTGTTGTGTTATTACTATGATATCATTATTATAATAGACTACATCACATTACTGCTGCAATTATATATTGAATTTTAATACATAAGTACTGTTTTTTTAAAATGGGGTTGCCCCTATGAAAACAATGATCATTACTCCATTCATACTTTAAACTGCTAAGTTGGGGATAGAATAGCTGTTTCCTATACCTACACAAATGACTTATCAGCAGCACAAGGAACAACATCTACATACTGCACAAGTTTTTCCTCTCATCCACTCCTTGGGACCCTTTCCTCCACTATTATTCTCATGGTAAATACAAGATGGGAACCTCCAGTGGAGTTCCTTGATGCATTATGGGATGCATTGCCATTTAATAGTGGTACTGTGTAATATCTGTTTACATTGGACTTTTATTCTTTTTCTGTCTAACTTCTGAAGATGGCATCACTAAATATGAACAGGCTTCACACTGTAAGGTGTATTCATAATTCTGAGCTGATCTTGCATTTCAAAAACATGCAATTTAAAAGAATATGCTGCAATTGATGAAGACTAGCCAAAGTTGGTCACCTCAAAGCTATACCTGGTAACTGAAGTTAAACCTGTTACACAAATGGATGCTAAAAAATTGGTGAGTTAGTTATCAGACATATACCAGAGGATCTACAATGAACATGCACTATACATAATGCTTATATCTGTCAATCATGAAACTGGTGACCCTGAAGACTGAAGAAATAAGGCATATATATGATTAATGGGGTTATGATGAAACAATTATTCATTACAATGCCGATTTTAGATTCTGGATCAAAAAAGTTTTACTTACCAATTTAACCTGCTTAGCTTTCACAGCTTTCTCCACAAATTTGATAGTTGTTTTCATATCAAGCTTCTTCCCGGTAGCTGCATTCTTTTTAAGCTTTGTTTGTAATTTCTTTGTTTGTATTTTGGCCTTCTTCTTCTGGATAGCTTTCTTCGCACGTCGGCTTCGCTTTTTGTCAGTGTCTGTGAGTTCAGATTTACCTTTCAACTCTCCTTGGACAGGTGCTGCAAGCAAGTAAAACTGGCAATTACACAATTATGCATAATAAAAAAAACTGGAAATCTACTATATTACAGATCAACATCATCTTTATATCTACAGTTTCAACATTCAAGGATCACACAGTTATTTGCAGTAAAGAAAATTTTGCTGAATTTTTCAACAGTGAACCTTGAGGGTTAGCTTGACATAAGCTTTTGCAAGCACAAAACTCCACTATTCTTAATGCAATACTTAAACAGTAGAAAGTAGAATATAAAATAACCAGTATGTATTTGCTAAGACTTTTAATAAAAAAAAATGCACTTTTCCTAGGTATACAGTACAACCCTGGAGTCTCTCATATGAATATACCCAATTCAGTTGTTGAAGCTTGGTAGCAAAGTTTTTCACTCTGAACATCTGCATTCCCTAAACCTCCTCAATTGTGATTCCTTTTTCAAATATTGTTAATAATTTAATAAACATTAAAGCTTACATCAAATGTTCTTTCAAAAGTCTAAGTATACAAGGCAAAGATTGCAACCACTCACCAAGAACTTCCTGAGGTGCAAGAAGAGTGCCTTCTGAGGCTGTGACGGGTGTAGCTTCCTCCATGGTAATAGCTGGAAGGTTGCTCTGTATTTTTACATCTGGTGCAAGCTGCAAAAGAAAGCATAATTTAAACAGGAACATTTCAAGGGTTGCAGAGAGATTTTAAACTGCCTTGCTTGACGCTGTATGATCTAAAATTTTAAAAGTTTTCAAACATTATCTAAAAGATCTGGTTCATTAATGCTTTATGCGTAATAAAACAATGTTCCAAGTTACTGGGCACAATGTACATAGTCACAAAAATTTTACTAATTTCTGGCATAAGTTTTTTGTTTAGAAATCTTTCAGATTAAACAATAAATCACACACCAAGCTATACACAAAATGAAAAACGTTAAACTATACATGATTTTTTAATATAAACATGAAGTTTTTATGATAAAACAAAGTTTAATGTATACTTACCTGGCAGGTATATATATAGCTATATTCTCTGTTCCACCTGGCAGAAATTTTCAAAACTCGCGGCAATCGCTAGTAACCTATTAGTAGTTCAGGCAACCACCACCCCGTTACCGTGGCGCTAGCGCTAGGAACCGTTCCCAATTGGGCCAGATTTTCTCTGAACCCTGTCCCCTGAGGGGAGGCGGGTGGGAATTAAATTATATATACCTGCCAGGTAAGTATACATTAAACTTTGTTTTATCATAAAAACTTCATTTTAATGTATGACACTTACCTGGCAGGTATATATATAGCTGATTGACACATTTGGAGGTGGGTCAAGGACAGCAACATTCTTAGAGTATAAAAATATTATTAAAATATTATTAAAACTCTAGGTTCCTTACCTGCTAAGGTAGCTGACTTGATAGGTCCTGCCTCTAAGCCTGCTTAACCTTAGTAGCTCTCAACAAGGAAGTGTCCTGTATGTTGAAGAAGCTAAGACTGGAACTGACAACTGGACGTGACCAATGTGTTGACAGATCCTTACAGCCCTCTTATGCCACGGCATTCAAGCTAGTAACATATCATTTACCTGAACTACACACACACCATCACCAGATAATACTAACACGACTGAGAAAAGTACCCGCACTTCCTTTTCTCAGACGACCAATAAACACAAAACACCATCACCTACTAAAATCAACTAGCTTAAAAGAAGGTTATGGGGTAGTAACTCCTTTGCCCAATACTGTACCCGAGGACACGTATGGACCTAGCGTCTGACAATTATCGAAGGTTGTCTGAACGTCCCTCAGATAATGAGACGCAAATATTGAATTAGTTCTCCAATATGTGGATTCAATGATTTCCTGTTGAGGGCTAAATTCTTTTTAAAAGCTAATGAAGTCGCCACTGCCTGACTTCATGAGCCTTCACTTTCAAAATACCAAAGCTCTGCTCTTCACACAACATATGAGCCTCTTTAATTCTCTCTCATGAAGAAGGCTAGAGCGTTCTTCGTCATGGGTCTAGTGGGGTCTTTAACTGAACACCACAGAGCATCAGACTTCCCTCTGATAACTCTTGTTCTTTCTATATAACATCGCAACGCTCTCACTGGGCAGAGAACTCTTTCTTGCTCGTTACCGACCAATTCAGCTAGACCCAAAACTTCAAAGGATCTTGGCCAAGGATTAGATGGATCCTCATTCTTGGCCAAGAAACCTTCTTGGAATGAACACACTGCATTGCCGTGTCTCCATCCAACCTTCTTCGATATGGCCTGAAGCTCACTAACTCTTTTAGCAGTTGCCAATGCTACTAAAAAGATCGTCTTCTTAGCAAGATCCCTCAGAGAGGACTCCTCTAACGGTTCGAATTTGCTAGAAGTTAAATACTTCAAGACCACATCCAGGTTCCAAGCAGGTGGCCTGCCTTCTGATTGTTTCTTCGTCCCAAACGACCTAATCAGATCTCTCAAATCTAAGTTATTCGAGATGTCTAGATCCCTGTGTCTAAACACTGAGGTTAGCATACTCTTATAACCTTTGATTGTCGAAACTGACAAGTGTAAATCCTTTCTCAAGTAAAGAAGGAAATCTGCGATTTGGGTCACAGAGGTACTGGATGAAGACACTTTCCTGTTCTTACACCACTTCCGGAAGTTGTCCCACTTCGACTGATACACCGTGATTGTGGAGGTTCTTCTGGCTCTAGCCACTGCACTGGCCACCTCTCTAGAATATCCCCTCGCTCTGACCAGACGTTCGATAGTCTGAACGCAGTCAGACCCAGAGCGAGGGTATTCTTGTGAAACCTGTCGAAGTGGGGTTGTCTGAGTAAATCTACTCTTAGAGGAAGAGTCCTTGGCGTATCTACTGTCCATTCCAGTACCTCTGTGAACCAACTTTGGGCCGGCCAAAACGGGGCTATTAAGGTCATCCTCGTTCCTTTGCTCTCCCTGAACTTCTTCATCACTTTCCCCAGCACCTTGAACGGAGGAAAAGCGTACAGATCTAAGTTTGACCAATCCATCAGGAACGCATCTACCGCCACTGCTTCCTGGTCTGGAATCAGAGAGCAATATGTTGGTAACCTTTTTGTTCTGGCTGTCGCAAACAGATCCATTACCGGACGGCCCCACAACTTCCACAGGCTCTGGCAAACCTCCATGTGCAACGTCCACTCCGTCGAGAGAAGTTGCTCTCTTCTGCTCAACAGGTCCGCACTCACGTTCTTCTCTCCTTGTATAAACCTGGTGAGTATCACGACCTTTTCCTCTTCTGCCCAAAGCAGAATTTCTTTTGCCAGATTGTAAAGGGTAAAAGAATGAGTTCCCCCTTGTTTTCGAATATATGCCAGAGCCGTGGTGTTGTCCGAGTTGACCTGCACTGTCTTGTTTCGAATCAACTCTCTGAAGTGCTTCAAAGCCAAGAAAATTGCCAACAGTTCCTTCCTGTTTATGTGCCACTTTGTTTCGTCCTTGTTCCAAAGTCCCGACACCTCTTGAGGGCCTAATGTCGCTCCCCAACCCGCGTCCGACGCGTCGGAAAAACAAGACGAGGTCTGGGTTCTTCTGCTGAAGCGACATCCCTCTTGCTAACCTGCCTGGAGTTAGCCACCACTTTAATTCCTCCTTTACTTCGGCCGGAATTAGAAACTGGAAGGAATCCGGTTGCAATTTTCTTGGCCATGAATCCTTCAGGAAAAACTGAAGAGGTCTCATGTGCAGTCTTCCTAAAGAAATGAACCTCTCTAGCGAAGAGAGTGTGCCCAGTAGACTCATCCACTCTCTTGCAGAGCATCGGTCTTTCTTTAGAAAGTCCTGCACCTTCTGACTGCCTTGGGCTTGCCTTTCGGGGGACGGAAAAGCCCGAAAAGTCACTGCCGATATCTGAATCCCCAAATAAACTACTCTGTTGTTTGGGGCTCCATAAATGGGACTTTCACCATATTCACTACCAGACCTAGGTCTTTTGCTAAGTCCAATGTTTGACTCACGTCCTCCAGACATTGACTTCTTGACTGGGATCTTATCAACCAGTCGTCCAGATACAACGACACTCTGATCCCTCTTAAATGTAACCATCTCGCCACATTGGACATCATCCTCGTGAACACTTGAGGGGCTGTGCAAAGGCCGAAGCATAGGGCCTTGAACTGAAAGACCCTGTCCTGAATCACAAACCTTAGATACTTCCTGCTTCCTGGATGAATCGGAATATGAAAGTATGCGTCTTGTAAGAGCAGAGTCGCCATCCAGTCCCCTGGACGTACCGCTGCCAGTACTGAATCGTTCGTCTCCATAGTAAACTTGGTCTTTTCTACGAAAAGATTCAGTTGACTTACGTCCAGCACTGGCCTCCAACCTCCCGAGGACTTTGCAACCAGGAACAGACGGTTGTAAAATCCCGGAGATTCGTGATCCAGAACAGGTTCTATTGCTCCTTTCTCTAGCATGGAAAGCTACTTGCTCCCACAGAGCCGCTTTCTTCTCTAAATCGTTGTAATTTGCCCGAGGGCTCTCGGAGATGTTGCGAGAGGAGGTCTTATCAAGAAAGGAATCTTTGTATCCTTCCCGAGCTACGTTGACAGCCCAGGGATCTGCCTTCATATCTTGCCAAACTTCCCAGAAACCTTGAACGTCTGGCTCCCCACTTTCGTCTGGAGGACTGAGTTCTCATTCTTTAGAGGGGGTCTTGGCTCCTCTTTTCGCGGGTACTCTCTTACCCCTAAAGGCAGGTCGAGCGAATGTTCTTCCTCGAAAGGGCTGTTGCGACGGTCTAGTATCCTTTGGCGTCTTCTTCACCAACTTGGTTGGTAAGAACTTCTTAACTGAAGACGAAAGAAGATCTTGAGTGGCTTTTTGCGAAAGGGATAGCGCTATATCCCTAATCACCTCTGAAGGAAACAGCTGTTTCGAAAGGGGAGAGAACAGTAACTCCGATTTCTGAGAGTTAGAAACTCCTTTGAGGCGAATGAACACAACAGCGATCTCTTCTTAAGCACTCCTGCTTTTGAATAACGAAAGCCAGCTCGTTCGTTCCGTCTCTTAAGAGCCTTATCCATGCAGGACATAATGCTCTTAGCTATTTCTAAGTCCTGCGAATCCTCTTCTCCTAGGGAATTCGCTAACGCTCCCAAAGACCAATCCAAGAAATTGAAGACTTCGAAAGTCCTAAAAATCCCTTTAAATAGATGGTCAAATTCCGAAGACGTCCACCAGACCTTGGCCGACTGTAACGCCTGTCTGCGAGAGCTGTCTACTATACTGGAGAAGTCCCCCTGGGAGGAGGCAGGTACTCCCAGGCCTAGACTTTCTCCAGTAGCGTACCATACTCCTGATTTAGAAGCTAACTTAGCTGGAGGAAAAACAAAAGAGTATTTTCCCGCTTCTTTCTTCTCCTTCATCCAGTCATTCACCCGTTGAAGGGCCTTCTTCGCTGAAATTGACATCGTCATTTTCAGGAAAGAGGACTTCTTTGGAGTCCTAGTCTTGGAAAACTGTGATAAGGGGGATAACGGAGCTGTCGGTTTAAATTCCCCCTCAAAAACAGCAATAAGACGTGAAGTCAGAACCTTATAATCTGACGAAGGTTCCGTAATCTTTTCTTCAATTACTTCCAACTCTTCTTCTGCAGAAATGTCTTGTAAGTCGTCGTCGAATTTGACGTTTTCCGTTGACGGACTAGCGTCCTGCCGCCTGCGTCCTGCGGCTACCGAGGCGTCGGCGTCCTGCCGCCTCTCGATGTCCTGCCGCCTGCGTCCTGCGGCTACCGAGGCGTCGGCGTCCTGCCGCCTCTCGATGTCCTGCCGCCTGCGTCCTGCGTCCATCGTAGAAACGCCTGCTTCCTGTCGCCTGCGTCCTGACGTTTGCGTCCTGCTTCTTCGGAAACTGTTTTCCTCCTAGCGTCAGTTCGCCCTGCGTCCTCGGCGAACGCGTCCTTGTCTTCCCTTTTAGAAGACTTAATGGGAAGGAAATCGTCCTTACGCCTCGAAGATGGTTGTTCAGAAGCATCCCAAGACTTCACCAGTACCGCCAACTTGGACTGCATTTCCCGTAAGAAATGCTTCGTACCATCCTCCTGCATGGTAGACGACGAAGGATGAGGATTGCGAGCTGGACTGCGACCTAAAGGAGAGCGATCCTGTACTCTACCCGACGGAGAATTACGAGGGGAGGATACATAAGAAGATGGAGGCGATTCTCCCATGGAAATACCATGCCGAGAAGGACGTATATCACCAGTGCGTCCTGCGTCCTCTCTAGTACGAGAAAACCTTTTCCTCTTGATCGGCACTGTGTCCCCGTCTTCCGAGGATGACAACACCTCAGGACTACTCCAAGCCTCACTGTCTTGCGCCTGTCTCTCGAGAGCCGTTGACGTCCTGAACGTCCTCTTGAGCGGCCGAGAAACCACTGCATACCGACGTTCCCGCTCGGAAGTCGAACCTTCCGAGGACGCACACTTCCAGTTACGCCTTTTCTGCGGCGAACTGCAACAGCCTGGGAACTTGCAACAGGACTGTTCGAAGGGACGCCTGACCGTGACAAAACCTCTCTCGCCTCCCTTCGACTGTCGACATGCCTTCTCCCTTGGGTCTGGGAGCTTGACAGAGGTCTAGGTCTAGGAGCACGAGAGAGACGATCAGACGCCCCCTCCACTACACTTTCACTGACATCGAAAGCACTAACTTTGTCTGTAAGTCGCTGTATCTGGTCGCCCATGGACGCAAGGGCAGCGAACACTTTCACAATATTTGTTTCGTTCGTCTCCTCCGATACAGCAGCGGGCGCAGGAGATACCTGGGGAGAAGGAACTACCAATTCTACATTAGAAGGAGCTGGAGAGGAAATACAATCACTCCTTTTACTCGAAGAATTTGACTTCTCACTACGAGAAACAGATCTCCTTACACGATCTTTCTCAAGTCTCTCAACATATTTCATAAAGACCTTCCATTCCTTCTCTGATCCCCCTCATTTTGGGACCACCTTGACGTGGTGAGGGGGCTCTCGAACCTCAGGAATCTCTTCCCAGGTTCGAACCCAAGAGTCCCATATTGACATTATATATTTTCGAGTAAACTATGTGGACTTTTCCATTTTTGCCAAAAATTTTTGAAAGCAAATAAATGAGAAAACATATCATGGCTTAACGTGGAGTTAAAATCCGAAGCTAAATAGTGAGAACTGTGGTAGATCCATCATCTACCCGACAATGTTCGGACCTGTTTTTCAGGCGGAACTATTCTGTGGAGCTGGACCACGGATTCCAGGGGGGGCCTGGTTCTAGGAATAGAACTCTCGGCATTCTATCCAGTTTGCCCATAATGTGATTAGGATGGGGATAATTGTATTAACATAATACTCTTAGTCCTAGCAAGCGGGTTCTGCTTACACTTGGGCCATACTAATCATGTTATGCCATCCCCTTTTGGGGTAGGGTAGGGATGCGGACATTTGGGAGTCCTTTCTCACTTGTGCCTTTGGCAGAAGATTTAACTTCGCGAAGGGCCAATGATATCTTTTCAAGAATTTTTTTTTTTTTTTTTTTTTTTTTTTTTTTTTTTTTTTTTTTTTTTTTTTTGTAAAAACTCAAAATTTATGAACTGTGAAATAAATGATTTGAGTTACCCCTGGGCCCCATGATGGAAAAACTACGGCACAGTTGATGACCATTGGCACGTCACTCCCGAATTTCCTAGGTACTGCCACAAGCAGTGAAAGTACTATAAAAGATACAAAGGAACAACCCTGTTCCAAGTAAAAGCAGCAGAGCCAGAAAACCAATAGAGTGCATAAATAAAAAAGAAACAAACAAAAATAAATTGGTAAACTCCAATATCGTAACAATGGAACCATATATGATGAACAATAATTCTGAATTAGAGACAAATAATCCTCCCAGCAATACAGAAAAATATAAAAATCATAATAGACAAGCAACATACATAAAACAAGGACCAAAGAGAAACAAAAATTACCGACTTAATCCCACATTGGTACATTTTGATGACCTCTTTGGACCAGACAATTGGTCAAGATTTCTAGTCCTCAAAAAGCTGACAACAAAATCTCAGCAGCGATGCTAGAAAACAAATTACTTAACATATATCCAACACAAGACATGGAATGCAGACACATCAAGGACAATGAATGGCTTATCCAAGTAACCAATAAAAAGCAGTCCACTGCCTTTTTAAGTATAACAGAAATAAATAATATAAAGGTAATAATTACAAGCCACGAAACATTGAATTATGTACAGGGTACAGTCATCCTACCCAATAGCGAGCAGGAGCTTCCTTCAAAACAACTATTGCTAGACTCCCTAAAATTGAGATATAACAATATCCACGATTTAGAAATATACTCGATTTCAAGTAGGAAAGATAAAAGTAAAAATATCAACATTGCCAAAATAAAATTTACAGGCCAAGACTTGCCATTTAAAATAAAAATTCTTGGACAAAATAGAGAAGTTCGTCCTTTTGTTCCTAAACCATTACAATGTACACAGTGCTCAAGGTATGGACACACATACAAAAGATGCCGTAATAAAGCTATATGTGCAGTCTGTGCATCAGATGACCATACCACTAATTGGAACTGTAATCAATCAAAATGTATTAATTGTGGACTAGCCCATCACGCAAAATCTAAGGAGTGTTCATTTTACCAATATAATACAGAACTTCAGTTGTTTAATAAATAGGACAGGAATGTCAGTCCATGGAATCCAGACTTGAGCTAAAAGTAAGAGGCGTTAACAATCCATCCAAAACCCCCACCTTTTCAAATGTGACTAAAAATCAAGACATCAAACAGCACAATGACAAACAAGATAGTATAAACATGGAAACTGGATTTCATACCAATAATACTGAAACCCAAAATAAAAATGATATTACAACAACCAATACCACCACTAACATAGATGATTCAGTTATCCATGGAAAAGAACTTCCAATAGAAGAAGAATTAAATAATGATGATAATCGAACTGGCAAAAAGAAAAGAATTCTAGAAAGAACCCCACCTAAGGGAAAAAAAGTAAATATTGAAAATTACAATCAATCCAGAGAGACTCCAAATACACCAGGAGAACATTTTAAAAAAGATATTAAACTAACCTCATCACAAGTGAAAACACAATTACCCTCAATCTCAATCCAAACAGCCAACATCTGGACAGTAAGATCACTCTTTACAATTTCCATCAAATAATACTAATGAAAATCATACCATTAAACCAAACCAAAATATAACTATCACCCCCAACCATCCACAAGACCGAAATATCCCATTAACAACAAAACAAATAACCCCTCAAACCAACAGTCCTTATCACTACAGAAAAGGAACAATAGAATTACAAAACCAGAAATTTCTAAAGCTAGACCAAAAACTTCTGAACCAATAATTAACATTACCAAACATGCTTCATCTGTGGTTGTAATGAATGCTTTGTAAGTACATATAACCAACTAACTACCAAGACAGAGGACACAGTACGAAATTGTATTGACAATTTTACCAAATTAAGGAGGTGCCCTTTAACACACCAACATGAGAACGAATTATGTTCTGAATCCTTAAAATACAAAAAGGAAATTATAAAATCAAAAATAGACTTATTAATATTCAACTATGAAAAAACAAAACAATGCAGAATCTAATAACCAACATACAAATACAATGATTAAAAAACCACAAATAAATTCAAATGCATATAAACTACGAGACAAAGTAAAATCAGCAATCAATTTACAGAATTTAACACCAATTCCTCCCAATAATGGAATATAAAAATCATTCAATGGAATATAAATGGTCTCTTAACTTAACCCGACTACGTCTGGGTGAATTACAAAGAATCATACGAGACCACAACCCAATGTGCATATGTCTACAACATATAGGAAGTAACCCTACAAATATCCAACACTATAAAATTGCCTGTTATTCACCAACTGACGGTGGAAAATTAGGCACAGCCATATACGTTTCATAATGCATTACATATGAACTGTTGACATACCATCTATGCCATATCAAAATAACATCAATTAAACTGTATATGCCTGATAAAAGTAAAATTACTATTTGTAATTTATATAAACCAACCAAATTTCAATGCAAATTTCAGTGAATTTTTCTGAACTTATTAGCAAAAGTATACAGGAAACCACTACTTATAGTAGGAGATTTTAATGCACATAATCCATTATGGGATATTAATAACCCCACTGACACATCCGGAATCAACATAGAGAATACTATAATGAAACACAACCTGTATTGTCTCAATGAAAGTGAAGTTCCAAAAACCAATATTTTTCAAATACACACCTAACCTTTTCTTCAATTGACATTTCATTATGTTCAAATGATGTAGCGGAGAAATTTGAATGGAACGTCCTAGACGATTCATACACAAGTGACCATTTCCCAATCATTCTGAACTACTTAAGTAATGTCAAAATATTGCCACCTACAAGATATAATATCCAAAAAGCTAACTGGGATAAATATTTCCTATACACACGAAACATACCACCATTCCCACATAATGAAGATCACAATACTACATGTGAATCCTTCTCAAACTTCATAATAAATGCTGCAGATAAAAGTATTCCAAAAACCAAAACCAAAACACATTCCACAAAATCCCCATTGGGTCCCATGGTGGAATCCAACATTAACAACATTACAAGTTAAAATAAAACATATATTGAGTCGCAATTCCAAAAACAGACTCAAAACTCGCCTTAAATCACTCAACAAAATGCCCTATAGTATAAACATATTAAACAAATAGTTATAACAAACATAACAATTAACCACATTAAACCACATATATAACAAATATACAGCCAAATTTAGAAAAACGGTAATAGCTGAAAAAATCGCATCATGGAAGGGGAATATGTCTCAAACATATCTTCAAACACATCCACAAGGGATATCTGGCAAAAGATAAGGAAAATCAATGGAAAACATATAAGACCTCCAAGAAGTGCAATACATTTAAATGGAAAAATATACCATGATACTTATGAAATATCAAACATAATTGGGAAACATTTGAAAACATCAGTGCTTACTCCAGCCTAGATACACATTTTCAAAGTATCAGAAAACAAAAAGAAAATATAATACTCAATTTTGAAACTCTTGAAGACCTGGAATATAACTATATTTAACATAGGATGAACTAGATAATGCCATCAACTCTTGTCATCCCTCTGCACCAGGATATGATAAAATATCATTTGAAATGATAGAAAAATTAGCTCCTATAGCTAAATCATATTTATTAAAATTTTACAATAAGTATCTGGCTAAAACGTGTCTTTCCTGATAAATGGAAACATGCCATAATTATTCCAATAAACAAACCAGGAAAGGATGCAAGTAATCCATCCAATTAATAGACCGATATCTCTAACAAGTTGCCTATGCAAAATCTTAGAAAAATGGTTAATGCACGATTAACGTATGTAATAACCAAAGAATCCATTTTAACACCAACACAATCTGGTTCAATAGCTGGCAGATCAACCCTAGATCCCTTAACACATTTAGAAGATCATATCAAAAAAGGCTTTGAACAAAAGAAATTAACAGTAGCTATATTTTTGATAAAGAAAAAGCATACGATACAACATGGAAACATAACATCATGCAAAAACTCCACTCCAAGGGACTAAGAGGCCACTTACCAATATTTATTAAGAACTTCTTAACAAACAGAACTTTTCAAGTAAGAGTAGAAAATTCCTACTCAGTAACCTATAAACTGGAAGAAGGAATCCCTCAAGGTAGTGTCTTGAGCTGTACATTGTTTGCTTTAGCAATCAATGACATTACTATAAATTTACCAAGTGGTGTAAAAAACAGTTTATATGTTGATGACTTTGTCATTTACTATACGAGTAGTAATTTGAGACATGCTCAGAGAGTTCTCAGTACTGCCATTTCAAATATATGTAGTTGGGCAAATTCAGTTGGATTTAAATTTTCAACTGATAAAACAAAAGCAATCGTCTTCTACAAAGACAAAAGGTGGATGAAGAACCAAACAATCAAACTGCATCTTTATAACACTGAAATACAATTTTGTACAAAAATCAAGTATCTAGGAGTAATATTTGATCAACATTTAAATTGGAAAGAGCACATCAAATACATTAAAGCCAAGGGCATCAAAGCCCTTGCCATATTAAAAAAGTTATCACACACTAATTGGGGAGCAAAGCGAGACATTTTATTAATGATATATAAGGCAACAGTCTTATCCATATAGATTACTGCTGTCCAATATATTCATCCGCCTCAGAATCTGCATTAAAATCTCTCGATGCAGTGCACCATGAAGGCGTGCGATTGTGCACAGGAGCTTTCCGATCGTCCCCAACAAACTCACTTTTGGTGGAGGCAGGTGTTTTGCCCTTAAAACCATCACCGTAATTTAATAACAATACAAAGAGGTCTTTCATTACAAGCGGGATCGTCTCCTGCAACTTACTGCTTCCAAAACTGTAATCAAGTAACAGCAGTTAATAGTACTAGCTCTTTCCCAAAAAGAGCTAGATACATAATGAACATACATAATATGAATCCAATTTTTCACCCACCAATGGAATTGCCACCACCATGGATTTTAAATAGAGTAAAGATATGTACCTCCCTGTCTTACCTACTCAAGAAACAAATGACAAGTACGGAAATGTACCGCCAACATGCTTTGGAGCACATTAGAAGAAAAGGCAACAAATTTATGATATATACAGACGGCTCCAAAAATAATGTGGAGTAGGAGCATCTGCATATTCGAAAAATATGTTAAGTAAAAAAAGCCTACCTTCAATATCATCAGTATTTACTGCTGAAGTCACAGCCATACAGATGGCTCTAGATATGATATCTGAGGCAAAAGCAAGTGTCTCTGTTATTTTCAGTGACTCACGTAGTGCTATAGATGCAATAAGACAGTATAAACCAGGAAACCAAATAGTACAGGAAATTCAAATAAAAATTCATCACTCCTCCAATCAGGAATATCAATGGAAATATGTTGGATCCCAGCACACGTGGGAATAAAAGGAAATGAATATGCAGACTCTGCTGCCAAATTAGCCTGCACTATCCCTCCAACAATTTCATATGCCCCAGTGTCAGACTGGGTAAAATCAGTTAAAACATTAATTTACCAGGATTGGAAAGAAGAATGGGCCTCTGTGCCAACGACAAATAAACTTAAAAATATAAAAACTGAAGTCTATGCATGGAGAACATCCTCACAGGAGGAAAGAGCAAAAGAGGTGATGCCTAGCAAGTGCTACGCTATAGGACACACCAAGGATTCTCACATGGTCACTTGATGTCAACACCACATGCTGACCCAGTGAAATGTAACAGATGTCAAACACCCATGACAGTACAGCATTTGCTTGTTGAGTGCCCAAATTGGACCCAGGAAAGATCTATTATCTGCGGAGTACGGAAATGAAAAATATTCTTGCGGAAAGCAGGGATTTTTCAATTAATAAAATCATAAATTTTTTAAATAAGACGGGCTTTCTCAAATAAAGTCTTAATTTTTTTTTTTTTTTTTTTTTTTTTTTTTTTTGTTTTTTTTTTTTTTTTTTTTTTTTTTTTTTTTTTTTTTTTTTTTTTTTTCTCTCAGGATTGATCCCTGAGAACCAGCCCGAGAAGAGTCTACTTGAGACTCAGAGGTCTGGAAAAACTAACTCCTATTAATAATAATAACCTTCTCTGATAAATTCTCACATTCAATGCATCTATTTTCCCAAGTACACACATTCTCCCTACACTTCTTACAAACGGTATGAGGGTCGACCGAAGCCTTCGGCAATCTTACCTTACACCCCTCTTTTACACACACTCTAAACATACTTCCAGAGTCAGACATCTTAAAGAACAATCCAAAGCGAATGCCAAGCTAACGTTTCCGAGTACAATACCAAAATCCAAGATCAGTCAGCAACGAGAATGAAAATTCTAGCAGGGAACCACCAACAATGTTGCCGGTTCGGCTGGCAGAGAAAATCTGGCCCAATTGGGAACGGTTCCTAGCGCTAGCGCCACGGTAACGGGGTGGTGGTTGCCTGAACTACTAATAGGTTACTAGCGATTGCCGCGAGTTTTGAAAATTTCTGCCAGGTGGAACAGAGAATATAGCTATATATATACCTGCCAGGTAAGTGTCATACATTAAACTATAGATTACATGTGTCTAATTCTGCAATTTGGATATGACTGGACAAAGAAAAGGGTGAAAACCCTCACATACCTAGACCTGGTAGTTTGGGATAATGAAGTGTATACACTCAATACATATATGAGGACTGAAGTAGGAACATACAAATCAATACTAACTACAAACAACAAATAAATACAAAGATATAATATTCTATTAATTGACTGAAATGAGTGCTGCACACATACCGGAGTAACATACACCTCCAAAGGACAAATGCCCAGACATACAGCCGACTGGACTGCCTAACAGCTATGTGCCAAATTAGACTGCTAATGATACCTTTTCCACCTGGGGTTGTTCATGTGTACTTAAAACGTGCTATCCTACAAAACTATTAGTGACATAACTTATATGATTTAAAGCCAAAAATTGGCTTAGCACACTTGTCTGGCTAACCTCATTGGTCTAAATGATCTATAAGCATTGCAATGACAAGAAACTATGACTCCTATCCCTGGCTGTCTATCCATTAAGAACAAAAAAAGGTGTACAAACTTTCTCCACAGGAATGATGAGGTAAATGGCAAATATTGGTAGAGACCTCATCACAGGCTTTACTAAGTGTGAATGAGATGTCCTCAAAAGAAAAGAAAAAAAGGCAAGTCTTCCTGCAGTGACAGAATGCTACACCAATAGAAAACCTGTTTCTTAATTCAGTGATAATGCCATCTGTTGAGTAACAAGCCAGCAGCAAGTAACATGCTCAAGTAAAATTAGAGTTATTTCCTATACATGAAAATAAACCTTATATGGTAATATTACATACAGCCTCCAAGTTTGAGCCATTCAAAGAAATTTCAAACAAAAGTCTTAAGCAATTAGAAAAAGATATATCTCCTTATGTAAATTATATGCATACCACTAAAACCTCTAGAGGAACAAATATTGCACTTGAAAAATAATATGGAATTTTTCCACTTTCTAGACTCACAATTTCATTCAAATTTTTAAATATATAATAAAATTATAAAAACAAATACCATTTTTGGTGTGTAATGGTAATTAGCGAGCGCATCTAACAAGTCAAATAAATAATCCATCTTCTCAGCTATTTCTTTGTGCTCTGGCAATTCTTCTTCCTTTTTTTCCTTTACTTCATTCTTCTTCTGCTGCTTAACATACTCCTGTAAAATTAAGGGAAAAAATGAAGAGAAAATTAAAAAAAAATAATAAATTCAAAGCCATTACTTAGTAAACTCAATGAATTATCTTTTTACATAAGAAACACCAAACATTAACAAATTTCTACAAGGAGGAAGGTGGCAAAACAGTAAAGCATGTCATTCTTTTGAACATTTGCAGAGAGAGAGAGAGAGAGAGAGAGAGAGAGAGAGAGAGAGAGAGAGAGAGAGAGAGAGAGAGAGAGAGAGAGAGAGAGAGAGAGAGAATGCTCGATTTTCAAATTAACAAATACAATAGCTACAAAAGAAAATTGCAAATTTAAGAATCTTGACTAGCAGTTCATACCGCATAACTTTAATAAACTCATATTACAGTAAAAAAAAAATTTATATGGCTTGCTCTATTTACTGTAAATATCAAAAGTTTTGCTACTCTAGCATGTACTGAAATGTATTTTGCAAAACTTTACGATTCCTCTTAGTCTGGAGCTGCACTGTCTATTTCATAATAAAAAGAGAACTCATAAAGACTATAATGAACAATGATAAATGTGCACATAAACAAGCACTAATGGAATCCCAGAAATAAACAATATATTAACTTCAAATGATATAACCTATCAACTCAGGAAGTGTGAAACCACACAATATCAACAAAATGACAATTTGTCCAAAATTGCATTTTTCCTAACTATACAAACCTGAGGTCCTTTTACAATAGGAAGGTACTAGCGGCAGCTGGATAGGTCGTAAGCTTTCGAACAAGGGGTTCGGTAGTTAACTGCTTGTCCGACAGGCGCGCGCGCGCGACTGGTAGGTAAACAAATCACTTTTGCTTTTGGCCCAAGCAAAAACTGCAGAGTGAGGGGTGGCATGAGGTGGGGCTATGTGTAAAAGGACCTCAGGTTTGTATAGTTAGGAAAAATGCAATTTTGGACAAATTGTCATTTGTTCCGACACGGCATACAAACCTTCGGTCCTTTTACAATAGGAAGACTCACTTCTTGGTGGGAGGAATCTGAGTCTTTTGTGAACAGACTGGTGTTCGCCCAACCTTGGAATGCCTCCCTGGTCGTAAGAGCGAGGGAGGGATCCAAGCCTCTGTCCGATTGATCGGGGTGTGCACCGCAGGATCAATGGTCAGACCTCTGGACCAAGTACTAAGAGAGAGGCAAGCGTATCTCTTCGTACCAGCAAACAAGAACAAGTTCCTATTTGCAAGAGGCAACATAACGTTATGGTTTGTCTCTTGTTGGCATCCACTTCCCCCCCTTGTAGGAGGAAGTGGTGGATATTCGCTCCCATCCCTAGTGAAAAGGGATAGGATGGGGCTCTGTCGAGTAGCTCACCGGCATCTCGCTCCTTATCCAGCAAGGTGATGACCGTATCCCCCTACCCACAGGTAGAGGGGTAGAAAAAGATAGGAAGAGAAGCCAGTCACTCTCTCATTCACTTATCTATTCTTACAGTCACACCAGGACTCGATGCTGTTCAGCCTGCTAGGGTCTGGGTTAGCTAGACAACGTGTTGAGCAGCCACCACGGGTCCTAAGGAAAACGATCCAAGGACCTGTGGGCAATATCCAAAAGGTAGAAGGAGGTGCCAGTGGTCTGGTTGTACCAGACCCCTGCCTTCAGTACCTGCGCCACGGAGAAGAAGTTCTTGTTGTAACTCGAGGGAGTGTACTTCTAGGTCATCTTGGTGCTGACGAAGAGTCTTCAACACTCAGCCTGGGATGTCGAGTTTCTTCAGAAAGCGCGGTCGCGCTTTCACAGGACAAAGCAGCATCTCCTTCGCATCGAAGGCGGTGAAGTCCATTAGGGAGGGGATTGTGAAGGACTCTAACCGATCGTCAGAACCGAAGGGTTCAGAGTCTTCGCTACGAATTCGGTACGAAATCGAGCGTCACGAATCCCCATCCCCCTGGATGCTGACTTCGCAGGAAAAGTATGCAATTACCTCAGAGGAAAAGAAGGGAATGGTCGTATGACCTATCCCTCTTCGCGACTTCGGTTGATGTCCTGTACCCATACTGGTCTATCCGTCTGCCGCGACGTTGTTGTTCTGGTAGTGGATAGGACACCGACACTCAATGGTGGGTGTCGATGGTATGGGTACTGTGACAAGCCGTTAGGACGAAGAAAAGATTGTTATGGAACAACCGAACTAAGTCCACAGCGATAGTTTCGTAACAGACTTGGGCGCTCTGACAGCTGTCCTACTGACTGCGTTCGGTAGGAGGCAAGTTGTCCAAGCACCCGAGCAAGTCACGTTGACCTTCGCCTTAAAAGGGTTATGCCAAGAGACTAAACAAATAATTTGTTCGTCACCGATGCCAGAAGGCAAGGTGATGACTCTCTTAAGGCATGTGCCCAACAGGCGAAAGTCAATTGCCTTCTAGAGACCGAGGTCCTTGATGGCAAGATATCTCATAGTATAGTGATTACTCGGGTAAGGAGAAAACAAACCAACGATGTGACGTTGAAGACGAAGGTGTGTACAGAAAATGCAACCTACGTCTTCACAGCTGAACCGAGAGAAGGATTCTCAAGATTCTGAACCTGTGCTACAAAGACTGAGAACGCTAACCGCTATTGATTGCTGTCCGGTGAGGATCGTAGTTGCAATAAAAGCGGAGCGCTTCCAGTAATGAAGACAGGGAACTACTGCCTGAAGAACTGCTTCTCATGGGCTGAACATTTGGAAGTAGAGCTGTCAGGTCGGAGAGTAGGCGTGTCTTCTGACATATCTGTTAATTCGGGGCGAGCAATGAAATTGCACACCTACGAATACGAGATATTTTGAAGACAAACTCAGATGTCTGCAAAAATCATTCGCATTATCGCAGTGCGATGCAGCGGTGTTACTAGTACAGACTTCTGGTACCGCGGTAAACAGAAAGATGAAAGAGTCCAAGAGATATCTCTGTTGAAAATTCTCGCAATGTCGAAGGCGATGAAATCGAGCGTCACAGCAGTAGATGGTCCTTCATTATTGCGAGAATCCCCGTTAATCAGAGACCTAAGTCCATGATTGTTGGGCAGAGATACGGTTCGGTAGTCAATCCAACCAGGGGAGAGAGACGTAACCGACCTGTGCATCTCCGAGACCTAGCTGATACTGAGCCGCTATCAGGCAGTTCAATACGCAGTAGCTCTCGGTGACTCGTCATCCTGAGTTGCCAGGTAATCCATTATTCCACGAAGGAATGCGTTTCGGCTAGAACCATCGAGCATAAAAGAATACGCTCGAGCAATTATATTTAACCGAAACGGATTTCGGTAAATACAAAAAGCTGATTTGGTGTTGTCATGACAATACCAAGTATCTAAAATCGAAACTGATAACTGCTGGAGGTTGCAGGCAACCCCGAGTTGCAGGTCAATTAAGATACAATTCGTCTCGGTCACAAACCGTAGAGTTAACTACGGTATGCGCCTACCCCACGGACAATTCAACTGTTAAAGAATCATGTCGCGAGGGTAATATACGTAGTATATTTGTAGGTTCTGTACCACGACCTCCATCCTAAAATCTTTTCCCCTCGAGGAATGAGAATAAGGATTGGAGAGATCGACCGCCTTCGTTCTCTAGTCAAGAGAGTGAAGGAGAAGTCTTTCCCAAAGGAAAGCTTCAATGGTGAACAGAATACCGAAGACGATAGTCAAGCCAAACTGGAAGTTCCCGTCCGTTCTTCTCTATTCCAGGTTAAGCGCCTACTGTGAGATACTCTTCTTTCAGCAGCAGTCTTCTTCCAATGCTAGAAATTACAGGAATTCGAGCATAAGCGAGGTTCCCGATTATCGTGTAACAATTATCGGGGATTCTCGCTCACTTTGGACCGTGGTCTCGCCTAAGTGTTTGGAGATCGTAAAAAACTCGAACACTCTTGAGTGCGCTAGAAATTCCGTAGAATTCTAAGCACTCTGCGAAACCCCCACCGAATTCGTCAAACGATATCGGCTGGTGGTCCTCTCGATTCCCGTAGAAATCGAGAAAGGGGCAGGATCCCCTCCTCAATGACCGGGGCTTTACGTCAGGGTAGGACCCGAAGGTCCCCCGGTAGCGCAGCCCCTAACGTGGGATCTTACAGAGAAATCTCTGTAGGATCCCTCCCCTTTCCCTCGTAGCCGTAAGGAGAGAGGGAATGGGGGAGGAATTGGATACTGGCTCGCCTTCCCAGCGGAACTAGCAGTTGGAGAAGAAAAGGAGCAGCCATCGCCTTACGGCGATGGCCTCTCAGAGCCTGGGAAAACGTATCGTCAGGAGAAAACGTTTTCCCCGAGGGGAGGGTTACGAACTCATACTGTAGGTAAGTGTCTGCCGCCACTGTGAATGTCGTCTGGGTGGGGCTGATCGACACCTGACAGGAGAGAGCCGATACCGCTCCGACTCATTACCAGCCTCGTCGAGGTCGAAACCTCAGGAGGACCGAAGGGGTATTTAAATACGGTGTCCGAAGACACGTAGAAACGCCTCTGTCGCAGTAGAGGAGGTGAAGTAGCTTGTTCGACCGGACCAGAACTGAGAGAGCCTTCTTGTCCGGAGACGAGAGACTACCTGGTTCAACACAGTCGGCAAGCTCCGATCGCGGCAGACCCACCGTCGATTTGGGTTCCCTCTCGGGCCCCAAAACGACTCGAGCCGAGACGTGGCTCTGCTGGTGGAAGCGGCGATCCTTCCCGAGGTCATTGTGCTGACGAATCAGCGCCGTAACCTCGGCAAAGTTCCTCTGGATCTCGGAAGTCACAGCATCTTGCAGAGTGGGACCGTTAAGCCCTTCGAACAAGAGCATATTCCGAGAACCTTCCTCCTAAGAAGGGGGAACAGCGACAGCCCTCTCGGTCTTCCCCATCCACTTGCGCATACGTCCTGGCCGGTCCAAGAACCGTGCCTGGCACGTAGGGCGTCGTGGTGGGATCATGAGGGGCGCACCCCTCACGATCACTCCTCAATACCTCGCTCCTCCCGGTGTAACCCGAGGAGGTTGAAGGTACGGGAGAGGCAGACCTGACGCTCCCTCCTCGCTCGCTGGCAGAACCAGCAGGCTTGGAGGGCTGCAGGCGATCGTCCAACCCGCGGTGGCGATCGAGCTGCAGGCCTGGTCGAACCGTCTCGCTGTGGAGAACGGCAGCGGACATGAGGCACAGCTGGTCCCCGATCTCGAGTGTCAGAAGAGCTGGTGCTGGTTGCCGTACCCGGTCGCTTTCTGTGAGAGCGACGGTCAGGCGACCTGCAGGCTCCACTGTCTCCACAGTGAGACCGGTGCTGTCCTCACGGCACGTCACGTCGCTGGTTCCAGCCGTGGCTGGCACCGGCGAACGGGAGGACCTCTTCCCAGCCTCAGCCCGTGGTCGGTCGTGGACCGTCACGTCCCCGGGTAGCCAGCTGTTCGCCGCGAGAGTGAGAGCTGGTCTGGTGAGAGTCGCATGAGCGGCTGTCACCAGTCTTCCGCCCCGTGCCGTGAACCTGACGCTGAGCGGACTCAGAGGTCTGGTTCCTGGCTGCACGGTCGCTGGTTGAAGATCGACCGTACACTCGGTACCTCCGTGAACGAGAGGCCGAGACGGACCCTGATGCAGTGGCAGAACCACTGACACCAGGCGAGGAAGTACCGGTGTTAGCCGGTACCCCTCTGGTCCCCGTAGTCTTCTTCCTTGCGGAAGAAGAGACGGGCCCCGCTCCCGAAGGAGCAGGAGGACCAGCGGGAAGGAACCCCTCCCGTCCCACCGAGGTGAGACGGGTTCCCGAGAAAGCTTCCGAGGGAGACTTCTTAGGAGGGAGGAGGCAACCTTCTTCTTCCTCGGCTGTGAAGCCTTAGAAGTCGAAGGGGAAGAGGCGGCAGCCGACGACGATGAAGAAGATGAAGACGACGACGACGACACCCTTCCTCCTCTTCTTCGTCAGCTTCCTCAGGACAGACGTAAGATCTGCTATCCAGGGCGGAGCCGGGGCTGCTGTAGCCGAAGCCACAGGGCCCGGACGCACCTGTACAGACAGACCAAAGTCTGGGTAGTACCAACCACGAACTGGGACGACATCAGCAGGTATGGGCATCTCAGGAACAGCAGGCACAGCCAGCACAGCATCGGTAGGGACAGCCAGCGCAGCAACGGCAGGGGACAGCCAGCGCAGCAACGGCAGGGACAGCCAGCGCAGCAACTGCATGGACAGTCAACCCAGAATCGGCAGGTACGGCAGGTAGCACCGGAAACACAGGAAGTGGAGCAGCAGCCAGCAACATCCTGGTACCGGCGGCAGGTCCAGGGGCGAGCTCTAGGGCAGCGGAAGTGTGGTCGCTGCAGCGCGGCAACCACGAGCGGCGGCGGCACGCCCCCTCTCGGTACGGCGAACGGCACTTCACAGCGGCTGTAGGCAAGACTGTTACCACGTGAGGCGAGTACACCAGGTGAGGAGGGACGTCGTCACCTGGTTGCGTGGTCACCACTCCATGGGTGACCGCAGTAGGCCCAGACATAGAACCGCAGCCCCTGGACACTAGCACGCCCTGCAAATGGAAGGACGCCCATACCTCACCAAGGTCCACCCTCGTGGCAGTAGCACCTGCGGAAAAATAACAGTAGTAGCGATTAGTGGGGGGGTGGGGGGAAGTCCCCTCGCGCGGGGGGGGTGAGCCCTCTCCGAACGAGTGGAAGACCCCTAATACAATTGTACATCGGGCACCGAGCGCCCTCCCCGCGCTCGACGGATCGGGCGAGGAGAAGAACGCCGATAACCTCCCCCCCCCCAAGGGGAAGGGCCATCTGTGGGAGCTGAGCGGGTGGGGGTTCTCGTTCACCCCACCCCCCGCACAGTACCCATGTACCCAACAACAATATAAGAGCCCGAGAGCAATCGTGCCATCGGCCCGAATGCAAGGGCATAAGGATCAATTCCCTGACTGAGCGGAACTTGAAAACCAAAATAAATAAATAGTTGATGGGCCAAAATCAAAAAAATAATTACAAGGGAAAATAAAATGAAAATGCATCTTGCATTACGATTCACTTCACAATGAATAAGGGCTCGGATCGAGCGCATTTGCGCCCTCGGTACCGAGCGCAAGGGTAAAAGGATCCATTCCTTACCTTTATGGATCAAGGTTTATGGAAACTTGATCCATAATGAATTGATGCAATCAAAAAAATATATGAAAATGAAAAGAATACTGCGCTTGCGATTTCACTTCATACAAATAAAAAGGGGAAGGATCAATTCCCGGGAAATAGCGGAAACATTGATCCCAGTAAACAATGCAATCTCAATAAAAAATGAAAATGAAAAAGAACTGCACTTCCATACTGAATAAGTTTTTCCAACCCAAATATACGCTCGGAGCGAGCGCTCCCGCCCTCGGCACCGAGCATACACAATACGAGGATCATTTCTGGGAAAATGAATTCCCGCACTTACGCCCTTCAGTCCCGGCACTCGGGTAATCGGAGGGCGTGGTGAAACCAAGATCCTTTAATTCACAATTGAATTCAATGGGAATAAATATGAAATGATTGTACTTACAATTCAGTTTCACTAGATAAATAGAAAAAGAAAAAGAAAAACACAATCATAGCGAAAGCAACGACGATGAAGCGGGCAGAGAGCGATGATACACGTCCACACGCCAGCAGGCCGAAAGCAAAAGTGATTTGTTTACCTACCAGTCGCGCGCGCGCGCGCCTGTCGGACAAGCAGTTAACTACCGAACCCCTTGTTCGAAAGCTTACGACCTATCCAGCTGCCGCTAGTACCTTCGTATTGTAAAAGGACCGAAGGTTTGTATGCCGTGTCGGAACAAATATAGTACAGTATACACATTTTTTCTTAAATTATTCCTTACCTCCTCATATATCTCTGCAAGACTCTTTTTACTTTTCTCTTGATTCAGTAAAAGTTTTTTCTTGTATTCAAAAGGGGTGATGTTGGGTTTCACTTTACGTTCTACATCATTCCAAGCCTTAGATCTGATGCGGCTTAAAATAATTTTTTCAACAAGTGTTGTTGTGTCCTCTGTTATTACTGGCCCTGAAATGCGGATAATCACATTATTTTTTATAATTCAAACAAATCTAAAAAAACACAAAAGTAACAGAAACTAAACTTTATAATATTCTACAATGAACAAAGTTAAAAACCTTGATGATCCAACAGGCTATTAAGCTACACATTAAAGACAAAGAAAATAGACGAGCAAAATGGACTCGCTATACCTCCTAAATCATTGCCTATCCTCTCTCATTCCCTCTCTCCCCTGGCCACCTCCTATAGCACTGATCTGCTGTCATCAATAGAAGGCTTAGAGGATGGTAGTAGAGAAGCAATGTCCAGGTGCTTTGATGACTTTAGACATCAAGCCCCAGCAGTCTTGAACCTAAGCTGCTGTCCTAACAAATTATAATTAGGCCTTTTATTCCTCTTGTTATTAATTTCATTTTCCTTTCCCTTTTCTAGCAAAACAAATTTTAAGATTGACTCTAGAATGATTTAGAATATTCAGCTATTGAAATTTTGATAGAGTGAAAAGGTGGACAATGTACCTCTCCAACTGTAAAACTGGTGCACCTCATGTGGCCAAGTAATGGGAAACTATGTCAAACCATGCCCTCAGTGGTGGGTTCAATTCCAATGAACAGACAACCCTTCCAACACTGACAGAAATGTGTATTCAGGTAGGTCTCCCAAGCCCGTTGACTTTTTACTGGCAGCAATAATGTTCTTCCCTTTGTAAGGGCCCCCTTGGATGGAGGTTAAGTATATCTTAAGTTTAACCAGACCACTGAGCTAATAACAGCTCTCCTAGGGCTGGCCCGAATGATTAAGATATTTTAACGTGGCTAGGAACCAATTGGTTACCTAGCAACTGGACGTACAGCTTATTGTGGGATCTGAACCACATTATATCAAGAAATGAATTTCTAATCACCAGAAATAAAATTCTCTCATTCCATGTTGGCAGAGTGGGGAATCAAACTCCCGACTATTGAATCAGCTGGACTGAAATCCTTTTCACTCTATAGGAGGAATTTCCATGAGAAGGTATGTGCAACATTCATTAACAGATGGACAATCTCCCATCCTGCCCAAGTATGTGAAATGATTAACCTTTTTACCAACTCTGACTGCAATAACTTGAACCATGTAGGAGATGGTGCTCTAAAATCAATGAAAAGATGACTGACAAACAATGACCGACAGACACAGGGACATTGTCCATTCATGTACACCTATGAATGATGATCTACCTTTGTACCAAGCTTGACTGAAATCACTTCAACAGTAGCAGGAACTGCTACAGATGGATGGATGGATGAATAGACAGACAAGGGGGAAAATTATAATTACCAACTCTGTCACAAGGGAACCAAAATATGTAGGTACAGTACTTGCTAAGTGGATCTACAGAAAGATTAAAAGCACAATGGTAAATGACCACTTACTTTGCCGAGCAACAATGTTATACTCCAACTGTTCTTCTAATGTTGAGTTTTCAGGACGATCAGCACTAACAGCTTCACCTTTTAAAAACCATGGTTTCTCACCAACATTATCCTCTTCCAAAGTACTCATCAGCATAAGCTCTCTTTCCCTGTCTTTCTCAAATGTAGATTTTTCCTGAAAATGACAATTAACTTTGATTACTTTTATTTATGTGATTTTTTCTCTGATTACACCTTATAATCATTCTCCAGATATCTGAGATGTACTGCATGATTTAAAACTGCTGAAATACTGTACATATATATCTAGATATAAAATGTATCTCTTACACTTCATCTTGCATAATTTACATGTTATAGGTGCTAAAAATATCCCATTATAATTCCTCTGTTTACATAGCTAAACCAGTCTTTTCCAGGCCATATTTCTCACCTCCTTCTTCTTCATTCCTAGCAATTGAGTAACTTCCTTTTCACTTTCTTCTGAAGAATCATCTAAGATTTTTTTCTTCCTATTACCAGTGGGACCTTCATTGCCTCCATCTTCACTGTTCAATGCATCACTGTCACTGTCTTCATCTTCCTTTCCTTGTGATGACTTTGTGAAATCTCCTTTCTCACCACCAAAAAATGCCTCATACGTAACTCCATCCTAAAACAAGATAAGTAGCAAATGATTCATAGTGAAAAGAATGAAAAAAATTGTTGTCAAAACTACAAGATGAGTAAGAACTGCAATGAAGTCTATTTCTGTGACCTAATCTTTCAAACCAAATGGCTATACTACAGTAAACTTTAATTACAGTAACATTATGAATGCTAGTTTACCAATAAGCATTAAAAAGTATATCCAAATATACTGTCTTAAAAAGAGAGGAGGGGCTGTAATAAACAATTATACATACGTACAATGGATAATACATGAAAACGTGGTTAAAGGCAAGCAAACTCTAAACAGACAAGAGTATTCACTGCAACTATAAATAGAGGTCAATTATACCATGCTATGGAGACTCCTGTTTTTATTTAAGATTTGTTCAAATTTTATTAACATATAACCCGAGGGGAAAAGAACTTAATTTAATTCAACACTTACTTCGTTTTCTCCATCAGATGTATCCTTCATTAAATCAATATCGTCAGAATCCATGTCATAATTATCCCCAATAGCATCATTATCTGCTACCCACTCACATTCTCTTAAACTGAAGAACTCGGAATCAACTTCGGTCTTTTTGAATTTTTTATGCTTGTATCCTTGCTTTTCCACTTCCTCTTCCACAGCTTTTTCCTTCTTTTCAAGATTTTCATTTTTGTCTTCATGTAGTTTTGTGTCATTCTTTTTCAATGTTCTTGAGGGTTGCTCATCTTCATCAGAATCCTCCATACCTTCAGGGGCTATAAGTTCATCAAAATTATCTTCTTCATTATCACTGTCATCATCAAACACCAAATTCAAACCACCATCAATATCTGAAGGATCTTTATATAACTCCTCGTCACTTGATTCAAATATTTTTGGACTTTCTTCCCCTTCACTTGCATAATCTGATCCTTCCTCCATTGCCTTCTCATTTTCTGAGTCACTTTCACTAAACACCCCATCATCAACACTTTCTTCATCTTTACTTTCAGCTTTTTCTTCTAAGAATTTATCATATTTTGCTAAGCTACTTAATTTTGCAACATTAAAACAAAGGTTGACATCATCCAAGACATCTAAATCATCGGGAGCAGCCAGCAGACTCTTGTTTTGAAGTTCTAGTAACTGCCATATCTGAAAATAAGTGCAAAAAATAGTTTTTTTTATATGTAAGATTCACTCATTTTATGCTACATAATGCAACTTTATAAAGAAGGTTTAAGCATATACAGAAATGTCATTTTCTTACCTGCTCTACATCTAAACCTTCTGTATTGAGGCAAGGAAGAGTTTCACCTGACACAGGTAAACTGTATTTCACCTCTACATCTTTCACAAAGTTGTACAATTTTCCTGTCTGCTCAGACCATGAATGAAGTTTGTCACTAGGCCTGAAACAAAATACATACAGATATCAATATCAATAATAATTCAGTTTCAGTGCTATATGTCTTACAACACATGAAAAAGTAGGCAAGTAGGATACTCAACCATTCTTAAAAAATAACAAATTTGTATTTTTCCTTGGTATGGCTTCATACCAGACTCTTAGCCTATATGTAGGAGTATTCTTCAAAATATGACAATTTGTCCAAAATTGCATTTTTCCTAACTATACAAACCTGAGGTCCTTTTACAATAGGAAGGTACTAGCGGCAGCTGGATAGGTCGTAAGCTTTCGAACAAGGGGTTCGGTAGTTAACTGCTTGTCCGACAGGCGCGCGCGCGCGACTGGGAGGTAAACAAATCACTTTTGCTTTTGGCCCAAGCAAAAACTGCAGAGTGAGGGGTGGCATGAGGTGGGGCTATGTGTAAAAGGACCTCAGTTTGTATAGTTAGGAAAAATAAAATGGCAATTTTGGACAAATTGTCATTTGTTCCGACACGGCATACAAACCTTCGGTCCTTTTACAATAGGAAGACTCACTTCTTGGTGGGAGGAATCTGAGTCTTTTGTGAACAGACTGGTGTTCGCCCAACCTTGGAAGCCTCCCTGGTCGTAAGAGCGAGGGAGGGATCCAAGCCTCTGTCCGATTGATCGGGGTGTGCACCGCAGGATCAATGGTCAGACCTCTGGACCGAGTACTAAGAGAGAGGCAAGCGTATCTCTTCGTACCAGCAATGTAAGAACTTGTTCCTGTACAGGAGCAAATATAAAGTCATGGGTTTGACTCTTGTAGGCATCCACTTCCCCCCCTTGTAGAAGGAAGTGGTGGATATTCTGCTCCTATCCCTAGTGGAAAGGGATAGGATGGGCTCTGTCAATATAGCTCACCTGCATCTCGTCCTCATCCAGCGTAGTGACGACCGTGGCCCTCTGCCCACAGGTAGAGGAGGAGGAAAAGACGGGAAGAGGGAGCCAGTCACTCACTCATTCACACATCCATCCACACAGTCACACCAGGACTCGATGCTGTTTCAGCCTGCGAGGGTCTGGGTTAGCTACACAACTTGTTGAGCAGCCACCACGGGTCCCAAGGAAAAGGTATCCAAGGACCTGTGGGCAATATCCCGAAAGGTAGAAGGACGTAAAAGGTAGTCTGGTTAGACCAGACCCCTGCCTTCAGGACCTGCGCCACGGAGAAGTTCTTACGAAACGCCAACGAGGGGCCAATACTTCTGACTTCGTGAGCTCTCGGACGGGACGTACGGATGTCGTCACTACCATCAGCTTCATACGCCCTCCTGATGACCTCACGCAGCCAGAATGAAAGAGTGTTCTTGGATACTTCTTTCTTGGTGACCCCGGTGCTAACGAAGAGGCGTCGACACTCAGGCCTGAGGTGTCGAGTTCTCTTCAGATAGCGCCGTAGCGCCCTCACAGGACAAAGCAGCATCTCATCCGCATCATTATCGGTGAAGTCCATTAGGGAGGGAATCGTGAATGACTCGAACCCTGTCGTCAGGGATCGACGGTTTCTGAGTCTTCGCAACGAAGTTCGGGACGAAATCGAGCGTCACGGATCCCCATCCCCTGGAGTGTCGTCATCATAGGAAAGACCATGAAGTTCCCCTACTCTCTTCGCCGATGCCAGGGCCAGCAAGAAGAGGGTCTTGAGGGTCAGATCCCTGTCTGACGACTCTCGGAGTGGCTCGAACGGCGTTCGAGTCAGACTCCTAAGTACGAGAGTCACATCCCCACGCAGGGGGCCTGAGTTCCCTGGGTGGGCAAGACCTTTCGAAGCTCCTCATAAGCAAGGAGATCTCGAACGAGTTCGAGATGTCCAATCCCCTCAGTTTCAGGACGAGCGCCAAGGCGGCTCTGTATCCTTTGACTGTGGGGACTGAGAGGAGCTTCTCTCGGCGAAGAAAAACGAGGAAATCCGCTACCTGCTGAAGAGTGGCTCTGAGAGGAGACAGACCCCGTCTACGACACCAACCACAGAAGACGGCCCACTTCCCCTGGTACACAGCTGCAGAGGACTGACGGACGTTTCCAGCCCATTCTCTGTTGCTGCGCTACGAGAAAAGCCTCTCGTTCGCAAGAGATGGTGGATAACAGCCAGCCGTGAAGACGTAGGGACTGGACTGCTCGGTGGTACCGTTCGACGTGTGGCTGGGCGAGAAGGTTGTGCCAAGGGGGAATCTCTCTCGGTTCTCCTGCGAGAAGAGCCAGCAGGTCCGGATACCAAATGGCCTGTGGCCATTTGGGAGCCACCAGGATCATCCTGAGATTCGGGGTGACCAGTGCTCGACTGATCACCTTGCGAATCAGGCTGAACGGGGGAAAGGCATAGACGAAGAGGTTGTCCCACGGGTGTTGAAGAGCGTCCTCTGCAGCTGCCCATGGGTCCGGCACGGCCGAGAAGAACACCTGGAGCTTCCTGTTGTGCCGGGTGGCGAACAGATCCACTACTGGTCGCCCCCACAGGTCGAAGAGCCTTTCCGCCACGTCCTGGTGTAGAGACCATTCGGTCCCTCATCACCTGATTCCCGACGGGACCCACTGAGCGTGTCTGCTACTACGTTCCTCTTCCCCTGGAATTGTAGCGTGCCGACAGCTCTATTGAGTGTGCCTGCGGCCCACTCGTGCACACCTGCCGAGTCAACTGGTACAACGGGAGAGACACTAGGCCCCCCTGTTTGTTGACGTAGGCCACCACCGTGGTGTTGTCGCACATCAACACCACTGAGTGTCCCATCAAGCGGTCCTGGCGGAAACTCTTGGAGAGCGAGGAACGCTGCCTTGAGTTCCAGTACATTGATGTGAAGGTGCTTGTCGTTCTCGTCCCACACTCCTGAAGTCAGCAACTCCTCCAGGTGTGCGCCCCATCCCTCGGTCGATGCGTCTGAGAACAGCTGCATGTCCGGGGGGGGAGTGCGCAGAGGCACTCCTCTTAAGAGGTTCCTGTCGTCCAGCCACCAGGCTAGGTCCTGCCTCACCTCCTGTGTCAGTGACACTGGAAAGCTTGGGGGATCCGTCGCCTGTGACCAACTCTCCTTTAGTCTCCACTGAAGAGACCGCAGGTGAAGACGCCCGTGAGGGACTAACTTCTCGAGTGACGACAGGTGTCCGATCACGACTTGCCATCGCTGAGCTACCTGTTCCTGCCGAGACAGGAACTGGTTGGCTGCCTCCCTGAATCTGCTGATCCGCGCGAAGTCTGCGGGGAAGACTCGCCCTGCTACCGTGTCGATCAGCATACCCAGGTACTTCATCCTCTGCTTGGGCTCGAGATCGGACTTTTCGAAGTTCACAACGATCCCCAGATCGCGACAGAACTCGAACAGTCGATCCCTGTCCTGTAGCAACTGCGAGCGGGAGCTCGCCAGGACTAACCAATCGTCGAGATACCTCATCAGACGTATCCCGTGCGAATGGGCCCAAGCAGACACCAGAGTGAACACTCGCGTGAACACCTGTGGGGCGGTTGAGAGACCGAAGCAAAGTGCCCTGAACTGGTACACCGTCCCGTCGAGGATGAGCGGAGGTACTTTCTGGAGGACTGATGGAATGGGTATTTGGAAATACGCATCCTTCCAAGTCCACTGAAAGCATGAAATCGTTCTCCCTGATGGAGTCGAGCACTGAGCGTTGCCGTCTCCATCGTGAACCGGGTCTGGCGAACAAACCGGTTCAGGGGAGAGAGATCTATCACCGGGCGCCAGCCTCCCGTAGACTTTTTCCACAGGAAGAGTCGACTGTAAAAGCCCGGTGACTGATCCGTGACGATTTCTACAGCTCTCTTGCTCAGCATGGTCTTGATCTCCTGTCTCAATGCTACGGTCCTTCGATGACCCTGGAACGTACGACTGCTGTTGGACCGGGTTGGAGGTGAGGGGTGGCCGAGATTCGAAGGGTAATAGATATCCCTCCCGAAGGACATCTACAATCCAGGTCTCGGCGCCGTAGCGCTGCCAAGTTGCCCAATGGCTGGCCAGGCACCCCCCCACTTCGGCAGCAGGTGTGAGGGGGAACGCCGTCCTAGCGTTTCCCCCCTTTCTTCGACTTCTTCCCAGAGCCTCCACGGGAGGAGGAGGGCTGGGAGGAGGGCTGGTTACGGCTCCCCTTGGTAGAAGTCGAAGAAGACAGAGTCTTTTCCCCCGGGGCTTCGACGCAGCTACCGTCTTAGCCACCGAGGAAGCGCTAGCCGAGCTCTTAGACTTGGCCGCAGTCCGAGGCTGCCCAGAAGCCTTCGAGACTGCCTGGTGAACCAGACGGTCACTGTCGTCAGTGCGCCGTCTGTCCACCGCAGCGTCCACCATCTCTCCTGGGAAGAGAGACGTGGAACTCCGTAAAAGGTACCGTTGCCCTCGAAAGTCCCAACGCCCGACTTCACGCCCGGCCGCCCTGGAAACCCGAGTAAGGACAGCGTCCCTTCGTCGGAGAACCAGGTTGGCCCACAGGTTCACCGTCTGGTGGGCAAGGAAGGAGATGGCTCTTCCTCCAGACTGGCAAAGTCTCTGAAGGCCGAGTCATCTTCGGGAGAAATTCCCCCGGAGTTGGCTGCGACCTTAGATACTGTGAGGGACCACAGATCTAGCCAGGAGACGGCCTGGAAAGCTGCCATGGCGGTAGATTCCAGGCCGAGTGCCTCTTGCTGCGAGAACCACAGGTTCTCGGTCAGGAGCTGCTGCAGAGACACACCCGGAGTCAGCCTGGCTAACTCCGGGTTCACCTGGTTTGGGCGGCATCGGGTCTTCGGATGGCACGTAAAAACGCCGCTGTCGCAGCAGAGGAGGTGGAAGCAGCTTGCTCGACCTGCCAGACTTGAGCGAACCGTCTTGTCCGGAGACAAGCGATTCAACCTGGTCCAGCACTGAGTCAGCAAGCTCAGAACGCGGCCAAAAAAAAAAAAAAAAAAAAACCCACCGTGGTCTGGGTTCCCTCTTCGGGCCCCAGAACGACTCGAGCCGGGACGTGGGCTCGGATGGTGGGAGCGGCGATCCTTCCCCGAGGTCGTTGTGCTGACGAATCAGCGCAATAACCTCGGCAAAGTTCCTCTGGATCTCAGGAGTGACTGCGTCCTGCGGAGTCGGACCGTCCAGTCCCTCAAACAGGAGCATCTCCCGAGACCCTCCTCCCTCAAGGGGAGGAACAGCGACAGACCCCTCTCGGTCTCCTCCAACCACCTGTGCGTACGACTGGCTGGCCCGAGAACCGTGCCTGTACCGTACGACGACGTGGTGGGGATCCACCTGAGGGGCGCACCCCTCACGATCACAATCCTCAAATATCCTCGCCCCTCCCTCCCGGTGTTAACCCGAGGAGGTTGAATAAGGTATGGGAGAGGCAGACCTGACGCTCCCTCCTCGCTCGCTGGCAGAACCAGCGGGCTTGGAAGACTGCAGGCGATCGCCAAACCCGCGGTGGCGATCGAGCTGCAGACCTAGTCGAGCCGTCTCGCTGTGGAGAACGGCTGGACCGAGAACAGCGGCCTCCCCCCGGTCTACGTGTCAGAGGAGCTGGTGCTGGTCGCCGTACCCGATCGCTCTCTGTGAGAGTTGGGGGGGGGTGACGGTCAGGCGACCGGCGAGCTCCACTGTCACGGTGAGATCGGTGCGTATCCTCACGGTGCGTCAGTTTCGCTGGTACCAGCCGTGGCTGGTGCCGGCGAACGGGGGGACCTCTTCCCAGCCTCAGCCCGTGGCCGGTCATGGACCGTCACGTGTCCGCCCGGGTAGCCAGCTGCTCGCCGCGAGAGCGAGAGCTGGTCTGGTGAGAGTCGCGTGAGCGGCTGTCACCAGTCTTCCGCTCCGTGCCGTGAACCTGACGCTGAGCGGACTCAGAGGTCTGGTTCTGGCTGTACGGCCGCTGTTAGGCGACCGTACACTCGGTACCTCTCGCGAACGAGAGGCCGAGACGGACCCTGCTGCTGTGGCCGAACCACTGACAGCAGGTGAGGAAGTGCCGGTGTTAGCCGGCACTCCTCTGGTCCCCCGTAGTCTTCTTCCTTGCGGAAGAAGAGACGGGTCCTGCCCCCGAAGGAGCAGGGTGACCAGCGGAAGAACCCCCGTCTCACCAGAGCGAGACGGGCCCTTAGAAGTTCCCGAAGGAGAACTTCGTTAGGGGGGGGTAGGAGGCGACCTTCTTCTTCTTCGGCGGGGGAGCCTTAGAAGAAGAAGGGAAGAGGCGGCAGACGACGACGACGACGAAGAAGACGAAGAAGACGATGACGACACCTTCCTCCTCTTCTTCTTCTTCTTCGTCAACCTCCTCAGGACCGACGTCAGATCTGTCATCCAGAGCGGAGCGGGGCTGCTGTTGCCGAAGCAAACAGGGCCCGGACGCACCTGTCCGAACAGATCAGCATCGGGAGCAGCGGCGCCAGGAACAGGAACAACATCAGCAGGTGCAGGCATCACAGGAAAACGGCAGAAGAGACAGCAGGAGCAGGTACGGAACGGCCAGCAGGGTCAACGTCCGTTTCCCCTGGACAGCAGCTGGGCAGGTACGGCAGGTACGGCAGACTGTGTAAGCGGTCCAGATGGGCGGACCAGCGGCACAGACATCCTAGGTACCGGTGGGAGGTCCAGGGGCAAGCTCTTCGGGCACACGAAGTCGGTCGCGGCAGCACGGCAAACCCAGGTGGCGGCATCACACTCCCCCGAGGTACGGCGACTGGCCCCTGCACCGATGTAGTGGGTGTCACAGAGACCGCGTACGGGGTGTACACCAGGTGAGGAGGTGAAGCGTAGCCGGGTGTGTAAGGGTCGTGGTGGTGGTCGTGACCGTAGCATGGGTGACCGCCACGGAGCCAGCGAGATGGTAGAGCAGCCCCTGGACACTCGGCACGCCCTGCAGCCCCAACGATGCCCACACCTGTCCGAGGTCATCCTTCGCGGCAACCGCACCTGAGGAGGCAAAAGTCGGGTGATTAGGGGATCCTCTACCCGTTCGCGCGAAGACGAACGGATAGAGGACCCAGAGTACAAAACTCGACGTCAGGGTATCTAGCGCCCTCCTCCACACTCGACAAGTCAGGAGAGGAGAAGGACACCTAGAAACCCCCCCGAACGGGGAAGGCGCGATACGCGGAAGTTGAGCGGGCGGCAGGAAAGAAGAACGAAGTGTCCGTCACCAAAGGAGTCGCGGGAGAGCTTTCCGACGACTCCTTTGCAGGCCTTCGCTTCTTCCTGCCCTCATACAAAGTCCACTGCGCCTCCGACCAATTATTGCAAACATCACATGGCTCGGCTCGGGTGCATTCGCGCGCCCCGACACCGAGCACACAAAATATGAGGGTCTATCTCGGGAAAAGAGCGGAACTTCCCGCATTTACGCCCTTCGGTACCCGGGCATAGTCTCCGTGGGGTAGCGAGGCGAGGAGATTCCATCATTAATCAAAAAACACTTCAAATATTATGAAAAGAGAGAAATGATTGTACTTACAATGAATTCTTTCATACACAAACACAACCATATACTCAAGAAAGCAAAACGACGAGAAGCGGGCAGAGAGCGTCGAACACACACGTCACTCGCTGTGAGGCCGAAAGCAAAAGTGATTTGTTTACCTCCCAGTCGCGCGCGCGCGCCTGTCGGACAAGCAGTTAACTACCGAACCCCTTGTTCGAAAGCTTACGACCTATCCAGCTGCCGCTAGTACCTTCCTATTGTAAAAGGACCGAAGGTTTGTATGCCGTGTCGGAACAAACCCAGAGCACAAGTTCCAACTTTGCATTCAGCAAGAGTGCAGCACGACATCCTCACTTATCAGCAGAAAGCTGAGGGTATAGCAAAGCCTTGCTTCTCCTTAGAGTAAAACTGAAGACCTACTGTAGCCTGGTTAATGCAGGTCACTGACCAGAACATGTACCAACTTTTGTTTGTGTTTGTTTTTGGTTTGTTTATATTTACCCTCTTTATTTTTATATTCATCCCAAAAGGGATGATACTTAACACAATGCCCATTTTGCATTTGAAGTGGTAGTTACTGAAATCGGGGGGTGCAGTTGTGGTCTTCAGTTTTACCATAAGGCTATGGTGGCGTAACAAAGCATTTCTGAAGTAATGGAAATGAATGCCAAATTCCTCAATGTCTACTAAAATAAGGATACTAGCCTACCTAGTGGTGCAGAAAAAATTCTGTTTTTTTTTTTTCCAATGACATGGCCTACCTAAAAACATATCACAGGCCTATCTTAATAGGAATGCACCCTAACCCCACTTTTCCTTAATCTAACATTAATATCTTTGGGTGCTGTGTAGTAAACTTCCTCTCAACGTGATATTAGGAAAAGTAGTACAAAGAGTAGGTACACATCTACTAGTAGTAGTAGGGTAAAACACCGGTGTGTGACCAATGATATGAAAAAGACCACTTTTTTACTTGACATTTAATTGGTGAAACATCAATACAATTCAATATTTAAACATACCATTCAAAAGATTGAAGTTTCGTCAACAAAAGAGATATATGAAACCATCATGCAAAGTAAAATAAGCACATGAAGTCTTAGTAAAATATGTGTTCAAGGCGGTTTTTAAATCCAATATGGCATGTGAAGATTGTGAGCACAATTTGGCTCTAAAATTGGGACCACATCCTTCCCAGAGCTCATTTGAACAATATTTGTGTATCTATGTAATGTTATTGATGTACTCAAAATTGTAGTTGTAATCAGCACAATAAAACAACATTTTGTTGCCTATATTATAAAAGTATGAGAAGTCTTATTCTCAGGGTCATGTTTTGAACTGAAATGCATTTTTACCTTGTAATCGGAAGTTTTATCCTTACTGCCATCACAAATGAAACTCCACAGTGCTTATTTGATTATAATTTTACACATTTCGTTCTTAATTCACTTCAAATTCAATTTGAAATACATGTTTTTTTTTTTATGGCAAAGCCATGGTGGGAATAATTTTGCACATCTGGCGGCCAGAATCCACGAGTCAAGCAGACGACAGGTTAATAAATTCTTTATGAAAATAAAAAAATTTATTTTTTACTAGCACTTTTCATGTATTTAAGTCTATATTACTATTTTAATTTTTCCTATTTTCAACAATTGTATGGCTGAAATAATTTGTTTCTCATTTTCTTATAACTGTACGGGTGAAACAAATGTAATCTTTAATGCAGTCTAGGAATGGCAAGTCATCGTTGCCAATTCAGTGGACATTACACATACGCTGATGCCTTTACACACTGCTTCCATGAATTCTAGATGTCATAGTAAAAAATAACAATAAAATTGCTCTAATGTTTATGTGGTATATATATATTACAAATAGATACGCTAAATTCACTTATTTCCACGGTTTTGTGTAACTCTTATCCCAAGTTTGGAGGGTAATCACAAAACAATTGGCAACACCGATAAAAAAAATATAAGAGCGTGAACAACATAGCAGCTAATGTTCACAGCAAAACCGATGAAATTTGTGTCAGGAATCTGGTTACTTTTACAACAATGAATATTTTCAAATGAATTATATATCATGAATACATACTAGTAATAAATATTTGCAATTCATAACCTTATTCTGGTCTTTAACTAATTATCTAAATGTTATTTAGCGCACTTCTTCTTGTTCATCTATGGGTACAAGTGGTGTGCGGATTTAGCACAGGAAATGGGAAGTTTGTTGACACAAGCAACTCCGCAAACATCAAGATGGTGTCAATCTTCTAAATTTTTTTAACCGTAAGTAAAAATTTCGAAAGCGTTTTGGGATAGTGTACACTGCGTTGGCCACACTTTTCATTACCCTCTGTTTAAATCTTCAAAACATGGCCTTAATTTCTAACTTTGGAGAAAATACTTCCTTCAAAAGGAGAGTAGGTCTTGAGCTCCTGTTATCACCACCAACAACTCATGACTGATGACCATCTCCGGTGTCAAGACGTGTTAAAGCACTTTTTCGGAGGGTGGCCAAAACCACGGTAGTCGGAGAGTTGGCCAGTCCACTCGGTTGTTTACCCTAGTTACTTTTTCAACAACGAATATTTTCAAATTAATAATCATGAATATGTAAATATATATTTATGCAGTGCATGACCTTATACTCCCGTTTAACTATTTATTTAAATAATTATCTAGTGCACACTTCTTCATCATCATCTTCTTCTTCTACCACCAAAAATCGTAGTTTCCTTATAAAAGTAGTGGTTGGAAGTCGTTGCTTGTGATTTTTAAGAGGAAAGTGCCCCAGCGTCTATGGGTACAAGTGGTATGCGGATTTAGCACATGGAATGGGAAGCTTATTGACACAAGCAACTCAGCAAACATCGAGATGGCGTCAATCTTCTGGATATTCCAAGTTGTAAGTAAAAATTTTGAAAGCGTCATGGGGGTAGTGTGCACTACGTATGGCCAGAATTTTCCTTAACCTCTGTTTAATCTTAAAATATGGCCTTAATTTCTAACTATGGAGAAAATACTTAAGGTAAACAACCGAGTGAACTGGCCAACTCACCGACTACCGCGGTTTTGGCCACCCTCCGAAAAAGTACTTTAACACATCCTGACACGGGAGATGGTCACCAGTCATGAGTTGTAGGTGGTGATAACAGGAGCTCAAGACCTCTGCTCTCCTTTCGAAGTAAGTATTTTCTCCAAAGTTAGAAATTAAGGCCATATTTTAAGATTCAAACAGAGGGTAATGAAAAGTGTGGCCAACGCAGTGCACACTACCCCAAAACGCTTTCGAAATTTTTACTTTACGATTAACAAAGTTTAGAAGATTGACACCATCTCGATGTTTGCGGAGTCGCTTGTGTCAACAAACTTCCCATTTCCTGTACTAAATCCGCACACCACTTGTACCCATAGACGCTGGGGCACTTTCATCACAACAATCGTAAACCCGACCTCTAACCAGTACTTATGTAAGGGAAGTATGTCATTCTTTGCGGTGTTTTGCGCTCTTCAATTGTTTATCAGTGTTGCCAACTGGTATGTGTTTACCCTCCAAACTAGGTATAAGACTTACACAAAACCGGGGAAATAAGTGAAATTAGCGTATCTATTTGTAGTATATATACATAGGTATTACAGCAATTTTATCATTACTGCATTTCTATGACAACTAGAATTCATGGAAACAGTTTATAAATGCATCGGCGTATGTGTGAAGCTCTACTAGATTGGCAATGATGAGTCATTTTGCCGTCGTCTGCTCATACTTCAGAACTATCTGTAATTTTTTGGGGTTAATTTGGTTGCAAAAAAGGGATAATAGACATGAATTAAATAAACGTTTTAAAGTAAAGTTAAACTAAATAATGAGTAAAGTAAACAATTAAGGGAATAAAGCTTTGCACCTCATAAACAGTGTAGTCGTCTGCTGCTCATAACTGTTTGTGGAGTGATTGCTTAGGAACCAGGAACAGCAACGTGGTTCAAGTGCAATTGGGAGTGAATTAAGACCAAAATGTGTATAATTACAAACAAATATAAGCACTGTGGAGTTTCAGTTGTGATGGCAGTAAGGATAAACCCACCAATCACAAGGTAAAAATTAATTCAGTTCAAACCATGACCCCGGGAATAAAAAGTTCCATACTTTCACTAATATAGGCAACAAAATGCTGTTTTATTGTGCTGATTACAACTGCAATCTTGAGTAAGATCAATAAACATTACATATAGTATACGCTAACATTTTTCAAATGAGTGCTAGGAAAGATGGTGGATAGTCTGTGGTTAGAACGGCCAGCTACGCAATTGCTGCCATATTGGATTTCGAAACTGCCTTGAAAACATATTTTACGAAGCGCTCACATGCTTATTTTAGTTCGTATGGGGCTTTCATATATCACATTATGTTGACGAAACTTCAAACTTTTGAATGGTATGCTTTAAGTTGTGGTATTTCTACAGAAGCAGCCCGCACGAACTGCAAGGAACGTAACCGCGGATACGACATCCACTAGGGATTGGGGCGTCCAATGTATTTCGCCGTGTTTATTACTGGCCCCTGGGGGTTTAATTACAGGTCGTCCAAATAAATATTACTTAAAATTCTTGTTCAGGAGGTAAAACTGCAGAGAAAAACCGCAACTGCCATCTTCTAGGCCGCCGCGGATAAGTAACCTAGATCTACCAAAGTTGTAAGTGTATTCTTGTTTCACCAATTACTAGGTAGGGTAGATCACCACGGCAGGCCAACCCTCATCACGGTGGACGGGTCTTATTCACTCGATATTTAATTGGTGAAACAAGAATACAATTGCAACTCTAAGCATACCATTTAAAAGACTGAAGTTTCGTCAACATAATGTGATATATGAAAGCCCCACACGAACTAAAATAAGCATGTGAGCTCTACGTAAAATATGTTTTCAAGGCAGTTTTGAAATCCAATATGGCGGCTACGTTTTTCATGGAAGGTTCTGATCAGTGATGGCCACCATCTTTCCCCAGCCTTCCCAGCACTCATTTGAACAATGTTAGCGTATATATGTAACGTTTATTGATCTTACTCAAGATTGCAGTTGTAATCAGCACAATAAAACATTTTGTTGCCTATATTAGTGAAAGTATGAAACATGATATTGTTATGATACAATAAAGTTTTATACATACTTACCTGGCAGATATATACATAGCTATTACTCCGTCGTCGACAGAAATTCGCAATTTCGCGGCACACGCGGCAGGTAGGTCAGGTGATCTACCCCACCGCCGCCGCTGGGTGGCGGGAATAGGAACCATACCCGTTTTCTAATTCATAATTTTTCTTCCAGCTGTCTCCTGAGGGGAGGCGGGGTGGGCCATTTAATTGTATATATCTGCCAGGTAAGTATGTATAAAAACTTTATTGTATCATAACAATATCATTTTTATACATTCAACTTACCTGTCAGATATATACATAGCTGATTCACACATTGGTGGAGGGTAAAAGGACAGCTATTACTGAATAGACAGGTAAACAACATACGTTGTAGGTAATAATAAATAAAACCTTGGTTCCTATGTGTTTAGACGAAGGGTCGACTTCTAGCTATTGCTAGTAGTCTGCTTCGTCTCAAGAGCCTCAGCGAGGATGTGACCTATGGCTAAGAGTTCTTGTAGATCTGTCAATGGGGTCTTATCCACTTACTTGACAGAATCTAGTGGTCATTTGTCAATGGGGTCTTATCCACTTACATGACAATACACAATGCCTATTGGCATAATTTAAGGAGCACAACACCGATCCCGATCACCTGATCCTAACACGAGGGTGTTTGTGCTTAATTTGAAAAGAGCTATCCCCAAACTCATTTCAAATAACCCCAGAAAATAATACACTTATGCTAAAAATAAAAAATAAAAAAATAAAAATAAAAAAATTTTAATTCACTAGTTAAGGATCAGTGTCGGCTCCCTATCCCAGCAACGCATCCGTGGACACGTATAACCAAGAGAGAAGGATCTCTCATCGCCCCCCACTTGATCTCCTTCGTGCAAAGAGAAGTCAACACAGAGTTGCATCTCCCGTTATACAGCTAATATGACTCTCACGACATATTGTTATGGAAAGAACAAGAATTGTTAAAAAGCTCGCACTTCAAGCGCTTTTAATTCTTAGCTGTTTGAAGGAAACGTCAAGTTACTAAGAAGTGCTTTAGAGATTCCACTCTTTCCAAAGAAGACCAGGGCTTTCTTTGCAACAGATCTCTTCTAGATGAAGCCCAGAGCCTGGCTTGCGCCTGGCTGGCGCCTCGCGCCTGTCTGGCCGCCTCGCCTGTCTGGCGCCATCGCGCCTGGCCTGGCGCCTCGCTGCCTGGCCGGCGCCTCGCCCCTGGCTGGCGCCTCGCGCCTGCTGCGCCTCAGCCGCCTGGCACCTCGCGCCTGACTGGAGCCTCGCGCCTGACTGGAGCCTCGCGCCTGGCTGGCGCCTCGCGCCATGCCTGGCGTCTGCGCCTGGATGGCGCCTAGCGCCTGGATGGCGCCTCGCGCCTTGCCTGGCGTCTCGCGCCTGGCTGGTGCTTCTGCCTCGCGTCGGCTGGTGCTTCGCTTGCCTGGCGCTCGCGCCTGGCTGGCTCCTCGCGTCTGGCTGACTTCTCCCCACTTGCTGGAGATTCGAGCTTGTTAAGAGTCTCGATGAAAACTGGCGATGTCCACCTCGGACACTTTATTTGCCTGATTCATTCGCCTCTAGCGCATCTGCGCCAGATTGGAGGCCTACTCCTTCTCCTCATCAGACAATGACAGTGTTTAATTGGACTGTCTTGCTCTGGCGTCTTTACACCTGTTTGGCATTTGGCGCCTGATTGGCGCTACATTGTCCGAAAGTCTGAACATCCACAATCGTTTATCAGGAGAAAGGAAAAGGGTGGAAGAAATTCTTTCACTTTGAGCTTATGGCCTCTGCAACAAGGGGAGGTAATTTTAGTCAGCTACATCAGTAGACGATAGGAAATCTAATAGTCCGAGAGACCAGTCTTCCTCCGAGGAGGATCATACTTGATACTTCAGTTGCTAACGAGCACTCTTCCTACATGTTGAAGAGTTCTCTCGTTGCAAAATCTTCCCTATCCTTGCACGAAGGCAGGGAAAGAGCCTGGAAGTTTAAGGAGACTGAGCTGAAATTGGGAGGATTCCCGATTTCTAGCTCTTTAAATATATCTCTTCGAACCTTCTGGGAAGTAGTTTTGAGCCTCATCGTATTCCAAAGACTCTGTCAGCAAACGTTTAAATCTTATCCTTTCTTTTGTATAACAAACGTAAATACCTTGCTGGACAACAAATCCTTTATCTGAAAGCATTGATCCGGAATAAAAAGGTTATAATTCTTTTGCCAAAACATACCATGCTGGCAGGAACCCATTGCCGAGTCTTTCTAGAATTTGATTCCAGATTCCAAGCCCAAAATCTCACTCGTCCTTTTGGTCGATTAGTACCAAGAGAGACATTGATGAGGAGCAGTTCCATCTTGTCCGAACACGGAATCTGAGGCCCAAATAGGATCCCATTGTAACTATAAGATCTCCAAGTTTTGTCGTATAGAGGTATTGTGTAAGATCCCGAAGATCTTAATGCTCTGCTATCTCCAATTCACCCTTTATAGAGACAGAGTATAGCCTTTTACTGCGTTCTTTGATAGCAGATATATACAAAGGTAATTCTTCCCTCTGAAAGGGAAGAAAAAAAAACCGCTATGTGGTTCACAAGTAGGTATCGGAAGAGGACAGTTTCCTCATTCCCTCAAGCACGATCTGCAGTAATTATATATCTTATCCATGACTACTGTCATTTACCTTGAAACATCCTCTCATTCATGTTCCACTTCTGGTCAGTCCTGCACGCAGACAGACTCAGAGTGGAGAGGTTGTTAAGGTCCATTTAAAATAGATGTTGAAAGAATATTCAGACTGTCTTGGAAAAGACTTACAAAAAACCTGCTGTGAGAAGAACGTGACCTCTGAGAATCCAACCTCACTAAGTCTAAAAATGAGGCATAACATAATATCCTCTTTCTCTTTGACGCCCTTTGTCTTACATTCTGTAAAGAGTTTATCTTTTAGGGGAAAAAGACTAAATTTTATTCCCCTTTCTATAACATAAAGATGGCGTATATTGCTACCTCTCTCTTATATTCTTTCTTCCTGTCCTCGTGCCTGGGCAACGAGAGAATGGAAAAATTCTATCATCGTTATTCTGCAAAACAAATTATTATTATCCTATTCTCCTACTAACTGATCCAGGATCGAGGAGAATCATTCAAGATTCCTATCCTAGGACATCAGGCCGTAAGTCGGTTCAGATACTTGAAAGAGCCTCTCACCCAATACTGAGAGCTCCATACGAGTCTTTTCTAGTACCAAAACATTACAAGGTATTCCTTGTTATATGTTTACATGGGAGTAGGACATATACCATCCTGTTAATAACAATGAAAGAGGAGGAAAGAGGAGCTGCATGGTTCAAAGGGACTAGCCGAAACGTGCAATATAAAAGGGGTTGCTAAGGTCTTTCTAAAACCTGCACCCAGATTAACTTATGAGTCAGATATATTTCTATCCCTTGTCTCATAAGGTTTGAGGAAAGCGAGAGACCTCTAAAGATATCAGTTCTCTTCACCATGTAAAGGTCTATAAAGCAGGAGAACCCACTTATCCTGCCAACGTACTACGTTCGCCATGTGCGATATCTAGAATAATTGTCAGTAGAGGGTTGATCTGGCAAAAAGAGTTTCTCCCAAAAACAACTCCTCTTGCCAGGAAAGAAGTCGCTCACGCGACCACTATGTTACCTGACATGAGAAGTCTGTTCTTGTTAGAGGACTTCCGCAATTTCAGTTAATCCTGACAAGGGCCACGGCCGCCTGTGCGACAACTTGTGTCACTGTCAGGAAAAAAACTGATCTTCTTGGTGTCAGTTCTCAAAGAGGAAACTCTTGGAAAGTCTATCTCCAATACTGAGAAATTGGAGATCCTGATATCATTGCGCTGGCTGGCGCTCGCGCCTGGCTGGCGCTCGCGCCTGGCTGACGCCTCGCGCCTGGCTGGCGCTCGCGCCTGGTTGGCGCCTATGCCCTGGTTAAAGACTGGCGTCGCGCCTGGCTGACGCCTCGCGCCTAGCTGGCGCTCGCGCCTGGTTGGCGCCTATCGCTTGGTTAAAGCCTGGCTGGAGCCTTGTTTATGGCATATTACTCGCAACCTTGGTCAGGAAATCTCGATATCAAAATAAGAAGAGGTGCTGTAAGAATCCTATAATTCTACAGTACTTCCATAGTTGGATGTTTCTTCTCAATTTTCCTCTAATACTAGTATATCGGAAGGGGAATTATTCTTTCCTCGGTTAATTCTTCCGTATCCCCCCCTTTTTTTTCCTGAACGAGAAGGACCACTCCAGTGCGAGGGACTGAGTAACTTCCCAGCTCTATGTAGGAAAGCATAATTTGCTCTAAGGTATATCTATTAACTAATTATTTCTAGTTAGAGCCAGGCGTCTGGCTGGTGCTTATGATTCCTTATGGCAATGGTTTGGGAGGAAAAGTTTAAGCAGTCTACAGGAAGACTGTTCGTCTTCTTCTTGCTAAGAGATCTATGAAGAAGATTCTCGCAGGTTCTCACAACTCTTTGCAATAAATGTTAGGACATACTTAAACAGTTATTATCGTCGATCGAGGTTCTCACGGACTCGCAAATTCTTGTATTGCTTTTATTTAATAACTCGCTCAAACGAGAAATATTTTGGATGGTGCTCTAGGCTTATTGCACCAAGCTGGCGCAATTTGCGCCAGGGTGGCGCAACTTGCGCCAGGGTGGCGCAACCTGCGCCAGGGTGGCGCATCTGCGCCAGGCTGGCGCCTCCTACTAATTATCTTTATGTTATGTGCCAGAACATGTGTGTCTTTATGGTACCCGACATACTTTCATATGTTAATTCGTTCTTATTATGAAAAACTTTTATATACGCAGTATAATCCATTCAGGGAAACCATTTCCCACTAAAAGAATGTTTCCCATCCGACTCATACAAACTTCTGCGCAATATCCGATTCTAAATACGGTTGTGTCCTTTTTCGAAAGACTTAACCATACCGTAGACTTTTGAAGTGAATCTCTATTACTCTCTCTTCTCACTAAGTATGGTATCTAATAAGCCATGCTTTCGTAAGTTATTGAGTGCATTAAAATAATATCATGTTCTGCTGCATTAGAATCCTTTAATCATGTTACCTAGGTAAACAGCATTGAAAGGTTGTAATATCCTTCTTATTGAAAGATTCCTAACAAAAGGCAGACACTATATTATTTATGATAGCTTCAGTATTCCTCAATCCGAGGCTAAGACCACGATTGTAGGGAAGAGATACGGTTAGTTATCCCATTCCGCAGGAGAGAGAGCTGTAAACGACCTCTCACGACTGAGAACAAGATGGTACTGCGACTGCGTTGGTTGGTCTTCAAAGCGAAAGCAGTCTGGCCTTCCCTTTCCAGAGTTGCCAGTTACTCCATTAAATAAAGGAATCTTATAAATTATTATCGAACTTCAGGAAGTTTTTATATAAGCCTAAATAAGCTAACGAGACTTCGACAAGTCTAGAAACTAAATAGGTGTCGTCTAAAACAATTCTTTTAAAAACTATTCCTTCCTAGGATAGTCCTAGAAGGGTATGGTAATTCATGGAAACTCTTCTAACACGAAGAAAAATGTTCTATCCTACTCTCAATCCACCAATGAAAGATATGCTTCTTCCCGATCACTTCTCGAAGACACGATAGCATCATATAAACTCATACTCTAGCTTAATAGAATCCTCTATAACTACTGTTACATTAAGGTAAACCGTATTGAATTTAGGAAATTTGTAAGGATTTCACTTGACCATTATAGCATAAAGTTCGGTATGTGCTATGCCTTGCCATAACCGTAGTCCTAAGGCGATTTGTCCTAAGCATGGTAGGAGCTAGAAGCTTAAAAAGTCATATAATATGCTTTATCACTTAACGAGATCCATACAATTCATTCGATTGACAAACAATCTAAATCGTTCTCATCATAATAGATTTATATCTAAAAATGCACGATGGGGAATCTTATGTTGAAATAACAATTTCATACCCCCATTGGATAGCGCTCTCGTCGAGTTGCGAAAAAAAAAAAATGTTAGAACAATGACTGTATCACAAATGTTATCGAATGATCTCTAATATTAGAAGGCGCTAAATCGTCGCCTGATTCCGAAAGGTGGATCGATTAATGCATTA
>NC_061096.1:51920376-51930894 GCF_015104395.2 Macrobrachium nipponense | reverse complement strand
TTAAATTTGAGTCAGAGTCGAGTTACTTTTTCAATAACGAATATTTTCAAATTAATCATCATAAAATATTGTAAAATATTGATGTTTTACTACTTATTTAAAAATTAGCCAAGAGCACGCTTCTCGTCATCTTCTACCCAAACAGCTGTTTACGCCTGGGCTTGTTGTTGGTGAGAAATCGTGTTTTCGATTGTTGGTGATAAAAGTGCTCCAGCGTCTGTGGGTACAAGTGGTGTGCGGATTTATCACAGGAAATGAAATTTGTTGAACACAAGCAGAGTCGTAAACATCGAGATGGCGTCAATCTTCGAAACATTTTTAGTTGTAAGTAAAAATTTCTAAAGCGTTTTGGTGAGATTTCCACTGCCGGTGGGCGCATTTCAGTACCCTCTGTTAAATCTTAAAATTTGGCCTTAATTTCTAACTTTGGAGAAAATACTTACTTCGAAAGGAGAGTAGAGGTCTTTAGCTCCGTTTCTCACCAACAACAAGTCGCGACTGATGCCCATCTCGGGTGTCAGGACGCGTTATAATGTACTTTTTCGGAGGGTGGCTTGCATTGATTGTAGGTGGCCTGCTTGGCCTGCTGTGATGTTCTATCCCTAATACAAACTTAAAGAACGTTCTAATTCAGAAAAATAATTTACTTAAATTTGAGTCAGAGTCGAGTTACTTTTCAATAACGAATATCAAATTAATCATCATAAATATGTAAATATTGATGTTTTTACTACTTATTTAAAAATACTAAAGAGACACGCTTCTCGTCATCTTCTACCAAAACCGCTGTTTACTCCTGGCTTGTTTGTTGGTGAGAAATCGTTTTTCGATTGTTGTGATGAAAGTGCTCCAGCGTCTGTGGGCACAAGTGGTGTGCGGATTTATCACAGGAAATGGTTAGTTTATTGACACAAGCTACTCCGAATAAACATCGAGATGGCGTCAATCTTCTAAATACCTCGAGTTGTAAGTAAAATGTTTGAACGCGTTTTGGTGAGATTTGCACTATGTTTGAGACAGTTTTCAGTACCCTCTGTTTAAATCTTAAAATTTGGCCTTAATTTCTAACTTTGGAGAAAATACTTACTTCGAAATGAGAGTAGAGGTCTTTAGCTCCGTTTCTCACCAACAACAAGTCGCGACTGATGCCCATCTCGGGTGTCAGGACGCGTTATAATGTACTTTTTCGGAGGGTGGCAAGCGTTGAATGTAGGTGGCCTGGTTGGCCTGCCGTGGTGATCTACCCTAGCTAAATATCGAGTGAATAAGGCCTGGTCAGCGCGGTGGTGATGGATCATCTGTGGTTGTTTACCCTACTTTGAAAGGAGAGTAGAGGTCTCGAGCTCCAGCTCTCACCACCAACTCATGACCATCTCCGGTGTCAGGAAGTGTTAAAGTACTTTTTCGAAGGGTGGCCCCAAATGCGGTAGGTAGTCAGTGGCTCGGCTAGTCCAGTCGGTTGTTTACCCTAGCCTAAGCAAAGCTGTTATAACTCACCGTAGATATTCTTCATGATTCTTCAAGAGTCCCAGCGTTTTCTCGATCAGGTTCTCCATGTTGAAAAAGCGCCAACGTTGAAACCTCTCGCCATCAAAATTTACGTGCACGATTTTCGATGCGTCTCGTGAGGAGGCCTGGAAGACTAAGCTAGTCAAACTGCCAGTTCCATGGATTTCTTATCTTAAAAAATTTAGATGCTCTCGTTTTTATCCCACGATCTTTCTTTTTAACTTAAAATTAAATACAACAGAACAAGATAAACTTAAGTTCAAGAATGTTTTGGGCAAACACTGACTGCCATAACGTGTAAACACGTAGTAGTAGTAGTTATGGGTCGAGGCAATGCCTTTGCAACGGCGCCTCTTAGTCTTGGGTATTTTTTTGTTTTTGTTTGTTTATTTGTTTAGCTCTTTCCTTTTTTTCTCTCTTTTTTTCCACATCAAGTATATGGTTTCTTTTCTTATTTCGTTGTTACCTGAAAATAGAAATTTTCCCACTACGTCACTTTCCTTCTCTTCATAGGGTTGTTGTAGCCCTATTGCTTTAACCCGTTCCTCTATATATGTATCACAATATAAAAGGAAATGAAATATGTCTTCTACTGCATCATTGCAAAAAGGACAACAGGTGTTCTCCTTCTGGTGCCTTTTTGCTATATTTAAATTAAGAGAGTTGGTTCTGGCTTTGAAGAGAAGGACTGAACCCATAGAGTTGTCATAAATTTCTTCATCTTTTATTTCTCTTTTCCACGTTTTATATATGTTCACAGTCACTTTATTTTCCAACTCTTCTTTCCACCTCTCTGTGTCCCATATTCTGGCTTTGTCCTTTATTTCTGTTCTGGACATTCCTTCTAATTTTCTTAAATTTATTTTAACTTCATGCATGTACTTTTCCACAGTTTTCCACCATTTTCTTTCCTTTTCTTGCATATCTGTAATTAATTTCTTCAGTATCTCTTTCCGTCCATTTAAAGTATTATTTACATAGCTTATCTTCCCATTCATAATTCTACTTTTCATTGAAGAAGCTCCTAAGCACTCCAGATTTGTTGTAGTAGTAGTAGCAACAGACCTTTTACTATGCAACGCCTCCTTAACTTACTTAGCTTACTTGCTACGTATTATTTAAATTTTCAGCCCACTCTGTCGAAGACGTTTTGCAGCATGAGTAGAAAAGGAGGGCAGTACTTCTATTGTAATTTAGTGTTAAGTTATTATGTAAGTACCACCAGTTCTATTGTACTGGTAGCTGTCGCTACATTCTTTTAAAGTCCAATATGTCTAACACTCTTATGGCAGGTTTTAAAGGTTCATTTAAGTTAGTCTATCCTATAGTACCTCCGTGTTATAAATGTTATAATGTGAAAGCCCTTCTCTCTTGCATATCTTGATTTTCCACATTAATAACTGGAACATTAAGACCAACTTAATTACGGTACCTAGGTTTCATACCTAGTTCTACACTACAGGTGGCGCTCCATTTGTCATTGCCATGCGTTAGCGCGCCATCTGCAGAGGTATGAGATGTATTCCATGAGCCTGTCACTTGTCACATCTACTCTATAATAACATTAAAAAATAAGGTAAAGTATCTGATTTGCATTAATTCCTTTCCTTGATGGGTAACAAGGAAATTTGCAGATCTAATTTAGATTTTTCTTTGGTTGCCAAATCAGTATGCAAAACAAAATTTTTTGAAGCACTCTACTACACCAGTGACATAGTTGTGAATGAGCACAACGGTCTTCTGGTCCAAATATTCTTTCATAAACGTCACGTTGCTCAAGTGATATCCCGCCACTTTCACTGTATCATTTTGAGCAATCAAAGGCTGTTTAGGAAAATTCCCAAATCTTTTACTGAATTACAATACGTCGGACTCTGGGGCTTAAAAAGTTCTCCAGTCTCCCGTAACCACGTTTAAGCGTTCGATCTAACCTTCATTCAGTTTCAGCAATTTCATTTCCATCCATCTCTTAATATCACCCATTACCATAGTCAACACTCCTCTGTATTTTCTAAATCACATAATATCAGTTAAAACTGTGTTATCGGAGAAAAACTTGGTTCCTCAAGTGAGGAAAGCAGTTTGACCACAACACAGTACAGCGCAACTGCCTGTGCTTAGAATGATAATTGTTTTAATGCCAAAATAAACATGCTCTTGAGGCAGCAAGCGAGTGTTCATCCGAACGACCCAATTATACCAACAATTTACCTGAAATCACATGCTCCATAAACTTAAATGTATGAAGGGATAATACATTTTCAAAGATTCCCAGATTTAAATAACAAGAAATTAGATCTGTAATAAAGGGCTGACATCGATAGATACTGAGGATCATCAAAACTATCCGTCGACATATAGGTAGGTCACTGATTGCTTATACATGCTATAGCTAGCTCACTTCTTTGCATTGTTTCTTGTAGGCTGCAAGATAAACCCCCACAGATCAATTGATTATTTCACAATAATAATAATAATAATAATAATAATAATAATAATAATAATAATAATAATAATAATAATAATAATAATAATAATATAATAAAATAATAATAATAATAGATAATAATAATAATAATAAACATAATAATAATAGATGAGAACAGGATACAAATACCTGGGAATAATGGAAGGAGGGGATATAAAACACCAAGAGATGAAGGACACGATCAGGAAAGAATATATGCAGAGACTCAAGGCGATACTCAAGTCAAAACTCAACGGCGGAAATATGATAAAAGCCATAAACACATGGGCAGTGGCAGTAATCAGATACAGCGCAGGAATAGTGGAATGGACGAAGGCAGAACTCCGCAGCATAGATCAGAAAACCAGGAAACAAAATGACAATACACAAAGCACTACACCCAAGAGCAAATACGGACAGACTATACATAACACGAAAGGAAGGAGGGAGAGGACTACTAAGTATAGAGGACTGCGTCAACATCGAAAACAGAGCACTGGGGCAATATCTGAAAACCAGTGAAGACGAGTGGCTAAAGAAGTGCATGGGAAGAAGGACTAATAAAAGTAGACGAAGACCCATATATACAGAGACAGGAGAAAGACAGAAAGAACAGAGGACTGGCACAACAACCAATGCACGGACAATACATGAGACAGACTAAAGAACTAGCCAGCGATGACAATTGGCAATGGCTACAGAGGGGAGAGCTAAAGAAGGAAACTGAAGGAATGATAACAGCGGCACAAGATCAGGCCCTAAGAACCAGATATGTTCAAAGTATGATAGACGGAAATAACATCTCTCCATATGTAGGAAGTGCAATACGAAAATGAAACCATAAACCACATAGCAAGCGAATGCCCGGCACTTGCACAGAACCAGTACAAAAAGAGGCATGATTCAGTTTCAAAAGCCCTCCACTGGAGCCTGTGCAAGAAACATTAGCTACCTTGCAGTAATAAGTGGTACGAGCACCAACCTGAAGGAGTGATAGAAAACGATCAGGCAAAGATCCTCTGGACTATGGTATCAGAACGGATAGGGTGATACGTACAAACAGACCAGACGTGACGTTGATTGACAAAGTCAAGAAGAAAGTATCACTCATTGATGTCGCAATACCATGGGACACCAGAGTTGAAGAGAAAGAGAGGGAAAAAATGGATAAGTATCAAGATCTGAAAATAGAAATAAGAAGGATATGGGATATGCCAGTGGAAATCGTACACATAATCATAGGAGCACTAGGCACGATCCCAAGATCCCTGAAAAGGAATCTAGAAAAACTAGAGGCTGAAGTAGCTCCAGGACTCATGCAGAAGAGTGTGATCCTAGAAACGGCACACATAGTAAGAAAAGTGATGGACTCCTAAGGAGGCAGGATGCAAACCGGAACCCCACACTATAAATACCACCCAGTCGAATTGGAGGACTGTGATAGAGCAAAAAAAAAAAAAATAATAATAATAATAATAATAATAATAGTAATAATAATATGTATTTTGGTAGAAGCCCTCTTTTAGGCAAAATGCTGTTAAAAAGGATGGCAGAATTAAGCGAGTTGATTTTATATATTCGTTTTTTTTCTATTTTCACAATTCGCTTCTCAGGCTCAGCGATGTTTCTGTTACTCAGAAACATCGCTGAGCCTGAGAAGCGAATTGTAAGGAAAATAGAAAAAACAATATATAAAATCAACTCGCTTAATTCTGCCATCCTTTTTAACAGAATAATAATAATAATAAAATAATAATAATCTCTTTTTCTGTTGATCGTTTATTAAAGGATAATAATTTTATATTCAGGATTATTTCACTCTTTGGGATATCATTGCACATATACTGTTTTTTTATGGGAGACAATATATATGGAAAGATTCTTAATCTATGTAGTAATGTGTTCAATTGATTAGGCTTCGTATAATCTGCCTATTTTTATTTAGTTGTACGTGGGCAAAAGTACGTAGAGCATTAAAAAATGCAATGCTCCATTTACAAAATTTTTTCCGTCAGCATTAATGATTATTTAAAAATGTGTATAGAATTTCATTAACAGTATTTGAATATTGTGTTCGCTGTGCCTCTTACTCTGGGTGGCTTGAGAGTAAGATCTGTCGATAAACGTTATGATAAACTATCGTAAACGGAGTAGATAAAAGGTTCTGATTAACTGCTTGATCAAATTGATTTCCTTGGAGGGCAATTAACAATAAGTTTCGAAGGCTTTATGAGTTGAACGGTTTTGAAAAAGGGAGACGATGAACAATTTTGATAAGAATATTTCTTAAAAGGTTTTGATGAAGGATTGTGACAAAGTTTTAGTGGACGCGATGAAAGGCTGTTTTTGCAAGAGAGTTTGACTGATTATAGGCGTTGTTGGTATTAGGGGCTGAATTCAAGCTTTTTATGAACCCTTCTAATAGGTGATTTTGTTTCTTCATTTTTTTTTATTCTGAGTTTTGCTCATGGGTCACTGATTATAAATAGAGAAATAAAAGTGGTTGTTGATGATTCATGAGAGTTTTGAGCCGAAGATGACAAAGCTGTTTTATGTGTTCTCTCTCTCTCTCTCTCTCTCTCTCTCTCTCTCTCTCTCTCTCTCTCTCTCTCTCTCTCTCTCCTCGTCTTTCTAACGGAGAGAACTTGTCTGATTTTTCTGTTGACATTTTTCGTTTCCATCTTTTTTCTCACTGTTTCTTCGTCCCATCTTAATTTTCAAGTTTTCATATTTTCAATCGTGGTCATCTGCCTTCTGTTACTGCTTGACATTAGGCTGCCCGTCTCATGGGTCGTCCATTATAATCTGTTGTCAATCCCTTCATAAAGATCCCTTCTGTTTTCGAACTTTATGTTTCCGTGGTCAGTTTCTTCTCCCACAATTCAAGTGCATTTTACGCCTGATTATTCTTGGAAGTTCTGTCGCTTTATTGGGTGTTCTTTGAAGCTTTGTAACTTATCGCCATGGCGTCAGTGACCTTAGTTGTTGTCACGCCAGGAAAACCACAATATTAATTAAGGGCCTTCACTTGTTTTGTCCTTTTTGTATTCTTGGCAGAGGAAGGAGTCTTTATTGCTAATAGTAACCTTTCGGCAAAAATAGACATTTCACGACGCTTTGAGATATTTCATGCAAAAATATGAAAGGAATTTGCATGGATACGGAATACAGTAAGTGAAACTATCAGGGTTTGGTTTTTTTGTCACATTATTATTATTATTATTATTATTATTATTATTATTATTTATTTTATTATTATTATTATTATTATATCCCTATCACAGCCTATTCGGCGGGGGGTGGGGGGGTGGGGTGCCGGGTTGAAGAAGCTTAGCATCTCAACATAGACTATGCATAAACAATCCTTGGGGTCGTTTATTTTGGGAATGGCTGCTTCTCATTATCCATTTGTGGAAGCCTTATATGCATCTCTCTCTCTCTCTCTCTCTCTGGGGAAACGAGACGAGGAGTAAACCGTCTGACGACATAGTTGGTGAGTCGCCCGTCATCTTTCTCGAACCGAGGATCGTTGTGCCTCTTTGCTTGAGTTGCTACATCTACTGGTTGGGTCTTTCGACCTCTGGTAGTCTGTCATTCCCAAGGGCCCTTAAACACTAGAGGTATCCTTCACCCATTAGGCTCCTTTCTGTCATTTGTGTGTATATATCGCATCTCTAAACACGGCCAATCCTTGCTTACAGTCCATCATCATTGCATACTAGGCCATTGCATCTGCTCTAAACAACTCCCCTTCCCCCTGCTTGCTCCACTTCTCTCATATTTCTGAGGTTCTCTCTCTCCTCCCCTCTTGTTTCTTTCTCGCTGTCAGGTTCACAAATAGATGAACTGGTTGCTAGTCGACTGCTGGAGTTTACAGGTGAGATTGTTGGAGTCAAAAAAAGAATCGGTAAAAATGAAAATGAATAACAGAGTTGGAAAGAGGAAGATGAAAAGGAAACTGAGTAACTGATATGAGTGATTATAGTAGTCTGTCAAAAGTGTCTGCCTACATTATAATGCTTTGAATAATTAGTTCATTATTAATTGTTTTAGAAAAATATCAGCTCATTGTGAATGTTTTTTATTTCCTTACTAAATAGTGCTTTCTTCCAAAGTGAAGAAAGGCTCGCACTTCGTATGCTATCATGTAATAATATAGACTATTTACTCAAGCTTCTTAATGAATATTAAGGGTTGTGTGTGTATGTGTGTGTGTGTATGTGTGTGTATGTATGCTGAATGTCCCTGTTTTATACTGTGGATGCCTTAATGGGCATTTGTACCCAAATCAGGCTTAGTTGTTGCAAGAAAATGTGCCTTATTATAGATTCGCTTTGTAAAAAGTTATTCCTGAATACAGAGGAAAGCTAGAAAATCCACATTCTCGAGGGCGAGTAATGCTGTCAGTGCGCCTCACGCGGTGCACTCTATGCATTATTTAAGGTTCTTTTGCAGTGTCCCTTCGGCCCCTAGCTGCGATCCATTTCGTTACTTTTACTGTTTATCTGTTCATTATCTTTCTTTCATCTTACTAACCGCCCTTTCCTCATAATTGTTGCATGGACAACTGCGAGGGTTTCCTCCTTAGTGGCGTGATCGGTATGGTCTTGACCTGCCACCTCGGTGGCCGCGAGTTAGATTCTCGGGCATTCCATTGAGGGGTTAGAGATGGGCATTTCTGGTGATAGAAGTTCACTCTCGACGTGGTTCGAAAGTCACGTAAAGCCGTTGGTCCCGTAGCTGAATAACCACTGGTTCCATGGAACGTAAAAACACCTTAAAAACAAACAAACAAACAAAACGTACGCCTTTAAAACCTCATTTACTCTTAATTTCATTTTCAGCGCTGACTGTCCTCACAGGTCGCAGCGCGTGGTCTTTTGCCGAAATTCTATGGTTCAGTCCAATAAGGTTACCTTTCCTTCTTCCAATGATTCTACCGATTTTGAGTCTTGCATCACTCAGATCCATTTTGATATTAGAAAATCTTAAAAGTTGACAGAGCTCATTCTCGCTTAAAGTGAACTCCTAGAAAATTATTTTTTCTTTTACTTCAAACTCCGAAAGTGTATCATAAGATAGCTGTGAAAAGTTTTTTTTTTTTTCCATCAAGCTTGAATTCTCCATTATAGAGTAACCGTTTAAGTTAAAGGTTATTTTTTTTTCCATTTTTACTTCAAGCCTAGAATTCCCATTAACTTCGCCTAAAAGTTAACGATTTTAATTCTCAGTCAGAGTGAAGACGAATTTTCTACCGACCCCCTAAAGACAAGACTAGAGATACACCCAACAATAAAATAATAATTCCCCACCTGGACACGATTAAGAGAGTAACCCACCCCCTCGGAAAATCGAACCCTTTTGTATTTTCTTACCCAAACACCTTAGCCAAATCCCTGATTAACGTCCAACAAAAGACATCTCCCAAGGGCTCTGTGGTATACGAAATCCCATGCCAGGACTGTGACCAATCTTACATCGGATTTACAGGTAAATCACTTCCCCAGAGTTTAATACAACACAAACGGTCAGTTAGGTATGGACAACAGAACTCGGCTATTTTCAACCATATAAATGAACATAACCATAGAATAAACTGGAATTTGTCACATGTAATTTATAGCAGCAACTGCCGGTACAAGAGTCAAATGATGGAATCGGCCTTAATAAAAGAGAGGCAGGTAATGAACATCTCAAAAGGAGCATGGATTTCAGATACGATCGACAACGTTTTCATTCAACCAACACTTAAAAAGATTAAAGGAAGATTATCAGCGGGGGTGACCTAAATTGGCTTGCCTGTGGATGGACCTCTTGGTATAAATACCACCTTCTCTGTAAACTTTTCTCATTCATCTACCTGAAGAGGGAGACAGCAGTCTCTGAAATATAGTACTTTTTTCTCTATATTTTGGCGTTTTTATGGGCTCCTTTTATTAGATGGAATTCTGTTGTTACAGAACATTTCTACCAGTCACTTTCAGCCCATTATGGAATTCAACCGCCTTTCCACGATTCTTCACTCACTTCCAGAAGTCAAGCCAATTTTTCGCAAGTTTGAGAGAGAACTGATCAGACTACACCAGCTGAAAAATCAAAAACAATTTTTAGAAGAATGCCTCAAAGAACAAGTACTACCTAAATTGTACGGATTCGGGAGATGGACTCTGCAGACCCCTTCCCTCTATCACACAAGATTTTCCTGGAGGAAAGAATCACCGATACGAAAAACGACATCTTCGTACTACGCAGAGTGATATATGGAACTCAGTCTAATCTTCGCCTCCTCACTACGGACCACATATACAGGTATCTGATTTCATTCTGTTCCGACATTGCTGCCTATAATAGCGTGACTCATTCTAACAGACTTTTACGCAAGTTAAATAACCTAATAGACAATAGCGCATGGAATAATCTTGAGCAACAAGACAAAGTTTTAAACTTATCCAACACCCCCCTTACTGTAAATCAACATTTATTTTTAAATTTAGGCTTATCCTTTGCCCTTATGCCAGACCGCAAAAACAACCTAGACTTCA